>NW_009941428.1:48072-59387 GCF_000696875.1 Nestor notabilis | reverse complement strand
AGCACAGGAATGCCATTGCCTTCCCTGCTTGTCCAGTGATGCTCCAATACTCTGCCTGGTGGTACCCCACTGCTGGGTTTCACGCAAACTTAAAAACACTGTAACAGAATCATGCTTGATTTGCCACCCTTCTTCTCTCTTTGAGAAAGTAATTTAAATTGAAAACTCCTTGTGAGAGATTCAGTTCCAATTGTGAGGAAGGTGAGCTAATGAAGATTTCTGTAAAAGCTCATATCCATCATACTCTGGAAGTTGTGGTGTGTATGGTAGCCATGCCCTTTGCTCTGGCAGAGTTAAGGCACAGCACTCATTCATCACTCACTGACAGCAATTTCATGCTGGGAAATATCCAGGGGAATGGTGAATCAGCCAGAACACAGGAGTGTCACACAGCCAGCAAAGGGAAAAATGGCAGATTTGAAAAATGAGGGAGGTTTGAATGTGACAGGTTTGTGGTCATCAAAGTCTTACAGGAATGAAGGAATAAAATCACTTCATTTGTATATTCAGATTGGCAATGTTATGTCTGAGCTTGACCCCAGGGGTCCCTTCAGAGTCAAGAGAGAGAAGGAGACGCTAGTAAGGCGCAATTCATCTACCTGATGTTAGAGGTGTGCTCTGGTTTGAAGTGACCTGTGCACAGAAATGTCTGTTTCCCTTCACTGACTGTAGCTCAACTGTTGGATACTTACAATTATGTGTATCTAAAGGTGAATGAATAAACTGCACCAGGGAGGTATTTCTAAAGGAGGACACCAGCTACCAAGTCATGTCAGTATGTGCAGGTGTTGCTTGGTTTCATCCTGTGGACTGTGTTAAAGTGGTGGTGGCATACCCTTCCTTTAAAATATGGGAAAACTATGTGTATTTCTTAAAATGTGCAGTAACTATATTTTTTAAAACTCTACTTTGGTAGTGATCATAATTGCTCTGCATGCCTCCCATGAACCTATATGCCACTACTTTCTACTGAGTCAAGCTTGCACACAAGAAGAGGTGCCAGTGTGTTTGTCTCAGTTGGGTACAAACATGCACTGAGGCAAGCAGCAGCGGGACCAGATAGAAACAGCATTCGGTGCTATCTAATAAGAAAAACATGTATTAAAAGTAATCTGCAGGAGGAAAAGAGACATCATTCAGTGAATAAAGCATTCCTTCCAAGCTATCCTTGCTAGATCTGTATTTGAAATTGGAAAGTGAATCATAGAAATAAGTGAGCTTGTGTTATTAAGAGTTACATCCACAGGATGGAAAACCACAATTCAGTTGAACCTGCCTTGAAACCTCAGTCTCTGCAGCACCATTGCATTATGACGAATGGCACTACACTGAACAAAGTGAAGCTGAGGCAGATGTCAGAACAAGCTCCTGTTGCAGGGGGGCTGGGGCTGCAGGCTGATCAGCACATCCGTGCTGAAGACAAGTCATGGTACTGCTGTCATATAAGCAAAGCCGCTTGTCCTTGAGGAGCTGACGGCTGACCAAAGACACCCCGGGTAGCACCCATCAAAGCAAGGCAGACTGGTTGCTGCCTTCTGTGCCATGAGCAGGGCCAAGGTGTGAGGTGTCTCAGGAGGTGGGGTAGCACCCCATGGGCCATGGGGGTCCTCCTCGCAGGCAGCACCTCCTGGGGGGTGGGTGCCCTGCTGGGCTCTGAGCAATGGACAAGACTCACAGGGAGAGTGGTTAGAAAACGAGCGCCATCAGGCTTGTGTTAAGATACTGGTTTCTATCTGTCTGTCCTCAAGCACAGGCTGCCAGGCAGTGTAACTTCTCCCTCCTGGGTGAGTCAGCCCTGCGAGAGGATGGAGCAGGAGGACATTTGCTGCTGACCGACAGGGGTTGCAGTCTGTGCTGCCACTTTTCGTCACATGCCTCCCCCTGCACCCAGCACGGCTGTCCCCGTGAGACAGCCTCAGAGCGGAGAGCTCGCTCTGGCCTGGGCTGCTGAGAGTCAGCTCACCCTCATGTCCCACCCAGCGGCATCACTGCAGAGGCCCCACTCAGCTCCCATCAAAGGCAAAGGGAGATTTTGTCCTTGTCCAGAGCGGGATTGAGCTGAGGCCTGAGCAACCTGTGTTATTGCAAATGCTTGGTGGATTTATTTATGCCTGTGGCATAAATAGTTCCTCCTCTCCGCAGGATACGTAACACCTCTGGAATTCAGCAAGAGGAGATGCAGGCACAGGCACAGGCGGTCTCCAGCATAGCTGGGCGCTCGCTTGCAGGTACACACGTGCACGGCCACCCCGACACAGCTCCACTGAGGGCAGCATCCCTCCATCACCAGGGTCTGCCATTGCTCACACCTTCCAGATGCCAGCCCTGCCCGCTGCAATCTGCCCGAGGTGCACTGTCCCTATAGCATCACTTTGGGGAAAAAAAGGGGGATTTGGTTAGAAAGAAAAAAGAATGGTGTGATGAGCCAGTTTGCAAATCCTGCATGTTATCTGCATGTTGGGGAGCAAGGTTTTATTTCACATGGGGAAAAGAGAATTCTGCAAGAGGGCTGTCATGGGAGAAGCTGGGAGTCACTTTGCCCAAATTGCAGACAACTTGTGTGTCTGTGCCTTCACTGTTGTGTTTCACACACCTGGCCCCCATGACCACTGAATCCATGGGAAGTCAAAAATAAAGCTGCAAGAGAGAAAATAGACATCAAAAGCACAAGTGGCCCAACAGGAGAATAGGAGATAGGAATACATCATTGCTCTGGGAAGAAATAAATACCCTTTAAACAGAGGGATGGCATGAAATTGAAAGAGGGTAGATTTAGATTAGGTATTAGGAAGAAATTCTTCCCTGTGAGAGTGCTGAGGCACTGGCACAGAGTGCCCAGAGAAGCTGTGGCTGCCCCATCCCTGGCAGTGTTCAAGGCCAGGTTGGACACAGGGGCTTGGAGCGACCTGGTCTAGTGGAAGGTGTCCCTGCCCGTGGCAGGGGGTTTGGAACTAGATGAGCTTTAAGATTGCCCCCAACCCAGACCATTCCATGATTCTATGAGTCTGTGAAGGCTGTGATGTCTGGGTATAAAAAAGCTGACTTGGAAGGCACCTGCCCTGGTGCAGAGCTAGTGCAAAGCCCTGTCCCCCCCAGCTCAGCACTTGCAGGGCTCTGGGATCATACACTGACCACAGGGATAAAAGGGCTCTATGCATTGCAGGGAGGCAAAGCAAACCTCCTCTGGAGCCAACGTGCTGAGCAGTCACCCTCAGAGCCGCCAGAACCGGCACATTGTTTCCTTGCTCTCCTCCTGGTCAGTGTACCTGATCCCGCTGAGACTGGGCTCGGGGTCGGTTCATTGCCTTATACAGAAGGACCACAGCCCTTGCTTTGGAGAGACATAGCAACACGTGTGAGCATTCATAACATGGTCTGTTGGTACCTGTGGGCTGCAAAACCACAGAGGTATTCTTTTAAAACAACACACTTTTAACTATGAGGTCCAAGCAGCTTCAGCAGGTTCTCAGCATGGTCCTGCTCAAGGGAAGGAAGCTTTTTGTAGACACCTCTCCACCCAGATCAGGCCATTCCCTGGGGAGAGGAAAGCAAAGCAGAGGCACAGGCAGCAGGAGGAGCAGCAAAGTGCTGTGTGCCCGGCCAGGAATGCTGGTGCTGGGCTGTGGGACCCGGGACCTGGTCCTGCTGCCCAGGCAGCCAGCAGGAGCTCTGCCTCCAGCCCACCTCGAGTCTGCTGAGAAAGCTGAGCCTCTTGGCAAGCCACCTTGTACGCCTAGCTGAAAATAGCACTGTTTTTGCCAAAACATACACTCAGGGCTTGGATTCAACAATGCTGCATCAGCAGCTCGTAATCAAGTTGACACGGGGCTGATTGTTTATTGAGAAGAAAGAGGAGGGGGAAATCGTGATTTGACCGGATTCAATAAAAAGCATATACGCCAGAGGAGAGGAGCTGGGTTTTGGGGTTTGCTTTTTTTTTGCTCATGACAGGAAATCTTTTTGGTGGACTTGTGACAACCCAGGCCTTGACCTGCCGTCTCCTCTGCAAGCAGCCAGGGTGGTGGGGTGGGCTCTGAACCCAGGGAAGGACTGGCTCAGAGTCTGAGCAGGATGCGAGGGAGGAGCAGAGCACTTATTTGTGCAGTGCAAGGCGTGTATATGAGCTGTCAGCAGAGAAATAGGGAGAAAGAAAATATGGAGGGAGGGGAAGAGGAATGCTATAAAATGTAATATGTAAACTGCCAATCATGTCCGTGATGGTTTGTGCTTGGGCTGTATGGCTTTCGTCTTTGCTCTTTATTTTATACACATTTCTTCCCTCTTTGGCTCAAGCAAAGCCATTCCCCTAGGGTAGAATATGTTGGCTTTCCAGCCTCCTCTGTTTACTGTCCTGGGTTCCTGGCTGAAGCCAAAGCAATGTTTTTCTATTTGCTTGTTTTCTTTTGGTTTGATTCTTGAGATTTTGGACTGTTGCCTTCCACACTGCCTGAGATGTTGCTGCCCTTTCATTCCCGTGCCCACTCCAGGCTCCCCCTGCAGCACAGCATGAGTCCCTCCTCTGCTGAAGGACAGCCATCAGCATGGATAGTATGGGGACTTGTTTTCCAGAGCAGCTGAGCTCTCAGCCCTCCTTGGTCCTCAGTGGGGTCCTGAGGACCTTGACTCTGAAAATCGCATGGCCTGGGGCATCTGAAAGTAACACAGGGAAGGGCTGCAGGGAGACACTGTCTTCAAGCTTTCTGGCCATAGGAATGCCCTGCAGTAGGTGGGATCTCTCAGCCAAGAGTGGCACCTACTCTGATAAGCAGTAGAAAGAGGGAGATAGAAATCATCATGGGAGAAGAGGGAGTTGCATGCAGAATATGGCACAATCCAGGAACCATGACAGGAAAGCAGGGCTTCAGGGCAGGACTGGCAGCAGTTGCACCCTTCCCTAACAGCAAGGGTGGCTCAGCCTGGAGTAGCTGCTTTATCCTCAGTCCCCAGCATCCTCCTGGGTTTTCATGTGCTTTCTATGGCTGTTTGATCCTAGGATAAATAGCAGGTTCTTCCAGGGTAGGGAGAGAGCAGTCTTCAGATTGGGCTCTATAGGCTCTGACAAAGCCATTGGGATGGCGTTAGTTTATCTCACTGTTGTGCCACTTCTGTCATGGAACTCTGAGACATCAAGCCAAAAGTGGCTAAAGGTTTCCCATTTATCACAGGGGAATGTATTCTTCACGTTATTGCCTCAGCCCCGGTGACTCCTCCACTGTTCCCACGACTCCTCTGCAGTAATCAGCTTAATACCACGCTCTACCAGCAGGCTGCACCTCAAAGTTCCTCCTGCATGATGTCAGGTTTAGCTGCAAGCCAGGATGGACACTGCCTGTCACAAGCATGATAGAGGCTGGCCCTCCCAAAATGACAGTGTGATGTGCAAGCAATCTTCCAGCCCCATTGAAGAACAGGGGCTCATTTCACAACCATGGTGATATAAAACAAACCAGTGGGTGTTTCTAGACCCAGGATCCAGGTGGATCAAAGATTATTCCTTTCACTGCTGTGGCAATTTAAATCAAGTCATGTAGCAGAGGGCTAAGACAACTTAACAACAAAGTTAGTACCTTCTGGACAGATACCAGTGAGCTGCTGCAACAAGATCACAACTGTGACCCAAGCATTCAGTGGCAGCAGAGCAGCATGGTTCACCCTACTCCTGGTGTCAAGAGCTGCGGCTCAGCATCCTTGGTCTGAGGCACTAGTGGATTTTCCTCATGTATGGATATCCAGGAGCCTGAGCAGCCACCCTTGGGAGGTGACAAGCTGTTCCCAAAACAGCAACATATGATGTAGGTTTCAGGCTTGCTACTCTGAAGTTCATCCTTGTTTTTCTTGTCTTGCTTAAAAAACTAGGCAAGCTGAATACAGGACTGCTTGTGAGCTCTGAGAGCACAGTACTGGTGCTGAGCTCCTGAAAGTGCTTTTTGGTTTGTTTTTAATCTTAATCTCTCTCTGTAAAACTGATGGAAAATCTCATTGAAAATTAAATTGCTTCATTTTCATCATTTAATCTTGTGGGGGAAAACAACTTCTTAGATGCTGATGACATTCAACACTACTTGATCTATACAGCCACCAAAACATTGCAAAACAACCTTCCCCAAGGATGTCACCTGCTACTGGAGTCTTCAAGGCCTTGGTGTCTGGATGTCAATTCTGAAATTGGACTTCCCTGTGTGGTTTTTTGGTAATCTTCTGTTCTCTTCCAAATTCCAGCTAAAGCCTGCAGGCTACAAAGGAGGAGATGAACCCTTTGGGGCTTTTCTCCAAGTCTGTACAGCAGTTTAATCACTACTGGATCTACTATCTTCTTCCAGTGAGAAACATGCCTGCCTCTGGTAAGATCAACCCTAACCCAGTGGTGCAGGCTGGCAGCATGAAGAAATCAAATAAAAGAGTACTTTGCATTTATAAGAGGGTCAGATGCTTTAAGGTGTGATACCTACCTAAAGAGCCAACTTTTGGAAGAGTTAGTCATCCAAAGGCCAAGTTAAACAGGACACAATCAGAGCTGCATGGCTGTCCAGGGACAGGCTGTGTTTATGAATGACACTGGAGGTGGGACCTCGCTGAGTCACTAGCTTGTCTTGTTTAACTTGGCCACAACTGCAGATAACCCCTTGTAACTTGGCTCTCTTCAGCAAGTTCACACGTTTGAACAACTGCCTTTCTTTCATTGGTTTTCTTTGGTTTTGGTCTGCTACATTTTCTCTTCTTCCAATTTCAGGCAAACCAATACAGTGACAAGGCTTTAATCACCTCATTTCTACCTAGTGATGATTAAAGCTAATAAAGCATCCTGGCACGATATAAGTAGGAAAAAATATTTGTATTAAGAGCAGACACCTCATCCACTATTGTACCTTTGATTTACAGCACACATACCAGAACTTGCAGACATCTGGAAACATTCATTTTCCCAAATCAATCGCCAATAGGCGTGAACACACCACAGGCATGCCCATATCCTCCATTTTCATCTGCATGGCTTGTGAGTAAGCAAAATCTCACACATCCCTTAGAATGACAAAGCACACCACTTGCCTTCCATTCACATCTCCCTTTTAATGTAGAGACAGCATGTCCAATAGGGCATCACCACACAGCCCTAGATATGAACCAAAAAAGTTCCTCAGAAAGGAAGCCCAGTCTTTCATGCAAGGCTGAGGGGCTCTCATCTGATCTCAGGGCATATTTTAAAGCCATTTTTCAAGGATGGCTTTTCCCAGCCTTCCCATTACCTCACCTCACTAGGTCTCCATAGCTTGTGATGACAGCCTAAGCACAAACTCTGGTTTCCCAGCTCCAGGGCCAAGCATACCAGGAGTATGCTAGGTCTTTAAGACACTGTTAGCTCCCATCTCCACTCTCCAGCCACATCATTAAGGTCCTGCATGTCTTCAGCATACCTCCGAGCTCCTGCTCGCCCATGGCCCTCCTCTGACATGCCAGCTCTGGTAAGGAGATGTGGCTGCTGGGACTGTAACAGCATCAGGTGGCCACATCCACATCCCACTCCACCCTGTCAGACCCAGGGAGAAGGAGGAAAAGGGATGCTGTCCCTTGCTAATGAGTATTGTTGTGGTTACACAGCTGTACCATCATGGCTACATTATCCTGCCTGGCTAGGTATAACTTCATTTCTGTTGGGAAGTTTACAGTGCTGGCTTCTAAGGCAGAATGGCTAGCTAGCTGCCATGCATGGTAGGGCACAAAAAGCCTTGGCATTTCAAATGGGCAGCCTACAGATTTCATTATGAAATTGGTTGCTGTGCTTTGCAATATTTAAAAAAAAAATAGATTTTTATTAGCAATGCTATCCCAACCTTTGGTTAGCAAGTTGCCACTTTAATATCACAGCAGGTACTATGTTGTATTTGGAGCTGTTTGGGGGTATCTATATATACTTATGTCATACAAAGTCATAGTCAAACCTGAGGAATTTTGTCCCTCTAAGTTCTTCTCACCAGTGGTGCTGTTCTGGATCTGAAAACTGCCCTAATCAAGACCACATTTAAGTCAGAATTATAAGGGGGAGAGTCATGACCTCAGGTCATTTCTGAGTGACCAGATCTGCAGCAGCACACAGAAAGCACACTCCTTAAATCTGCTGCTCCCAGCTGAACAGCCACAACAGGAGCACAAAGGTCAGCCAGACCACCTCTGACTGTAGGCACCTAGCTGAAACCAGTCGGCTAGATAGTCCCCCTCCCAGCTCAGATGTTCAAGACACTGAACACCTGGTAGGATGCTTCTGCTGCATGGTTTGGATGTAACCCTCAAAAGCCTTTGGAAGAAAATGAACAGAAATGGCAACGAATATTTATTTGCTTAGTAGCCTTTGAGAATCTCTAAGCAAGGACCAAGATCCTGCTGATGCACATGAATAGCAAAACAGCAATTTCCATTTTGCTCTTTCACAGGAACAAGAATTAGAGCAGTCCTTTCACAGTAATTTCCCTGACATGCCTGAAGTGCAGATGTGTCACTTCTCTTTGCGCTTAGCTTGGGAAATACTGTTTGTGTCTCTATTTCAGTTATTTTGCCCATTTATACTTGACTTACTAGTCAAAATAGAAAGAAAAAGAAAAAAGCAACTTTTCTTTCTACCTATCTGACTGGCTGCACTAAGATAAAATGTTGCACAAGTGAAGATATTAAAAAAGGATTGAACTCCCTATAAGAAAAGTTTCATTACAAAATTCAACTGAGATTAATAAAAAAAAATATGTGTATGTGGCATTACTTTTGTAGGAAAGGCAACTTGTTATTTATGATATTTGTGCTGTGATCCCAACAATCTCAATGATCCTCTTTTTAACGTACAGACTGCCTGTTTTTTTAGGTAAGTGGTGTGTTGGCTGGTACACTAAGAAGCCAAAAATACCTCTTCAGTCATGCCTTGCAGAGACAAAAGGATGGAATGGCCTTTTTGTACAGCTTGATGGATGTCTTTGGCATTTCAAACTGAACAGCAAATACCATAAATCATATCAACAACACAGTTAGGATCCACACCTCAAATGCACTGGAGCCCTAGGCCCAAATATTAGCCACCCATTGAGAGTATTCTCTGAGCTTATTTTGCTGTGCAGGACAGTGGGTGTGAAGAAGTAACGGACGGTGGGCCTGGCTTAAACATCGTAAGGAGCAGAATACCCAAATACTTACTGGTGAAGGCTGAAAAATAAGGCTATTGTATGCCAGTAGTTCTTGCAATTGATGGCAGAGCTCACCACTTGCTGTCCATCTGTCTTTCTGCCTGTAAGCTCAAACCCACAGACTCATTTGAGCCCAGCTTGACACAGGTCATAGAGAGCTTAAGTTCCTATGGGTTTTGTGGAAATCAGTGGCTGGATGGAAAGGACTCAAAGTGTGGCCTGGCTACAGTGTAAGGCTGCACACTGCAGTGGCCACCAATTTGCTCTTTGCTGTTTGCAGCTGAAAGATTTAAAGGGTCACCCCTTACCCTTGAGAAGGGGAATTTAGATGGGCACAGTGGAACCCGTTAAATCGTTGGATTTTTAAAGCGTCTGCCATATGGAAGGTGCAGAGGGACAATGTGCATTCTTGCAGCCCGAGCAGTGGAGACACTGGTATTATGGTAGCCTCATATCCTTGTTATTATATGCTACTCCTATGACATGCAATAAGCCAACATCTATATATAGGCACTAATTTGCACAGCAAAGTCACTGCGGTGGCTTTGCTGAAGCTGCTGCTCTGTTGCACCAAGATATGCACTTTCCAGGATATACCAATAGGTTCCTCAAAAACCTAGCCCCACCGCAGACACATGCACACTCACACTTCAGGGCATATGGGCATCCCTGCAGGATTTTTGTCCCACAGTTTGCATATCCTTTTGCTAAATGCTAGAAGCAGTATTATGAGAGCACCGAATGGCTTAATGAAATGGAGGCCTGTGTTTTCAAGAAGACACTAGAGCTATCACAACCTTGACTATAATTGTGTTAATAACAGTTGGACCATTTAACTTGTTGTAGTTCACTAATTGCAAACCTTGTTTCTTCTTTAAAAATTTTTGGGGGATTTTAAGACTTCCTGAAGGGCTGTCAGTTCAGCTCAACATCTACATTTCTTTCCTTAATTCCAAAAAAGCAAGTTGGCTTTATTAATACCTCAGCTGAGGGAACAGGGCATTCACTCAGTGAGGGGGGTAATGTGGGCTGCTTTTGAGTCTGTCTGAAAGGGCAGAAGGGGAAGAATGAGCTGTAATGTTGTCTCCTTCTCTGTCTTCCTTCTTTTTTCTCAGTTGCTTGGTGTCTTGTGAACCTGGCTGGCTCTTACAGTCTCTGTATTAATATACAGATAATCATATATATACTTGTATACACGTGTGTGTGTGTGTGTGTGCATGTACACATACCTCTTTTTGCCATGATCTTACTGCTGCAGTAGAACCAGAGGGTCAGACTCCCCTTTACTTTGAGGTGACAGAAGTTCACTGAATGCAATACAAATTGTACCAGAATACTGCCTGCATGTTAAAAATCAGTTTAATGCCCACAGAGTGGTACCCTTCTACCACAGTCACCCCTGACATGGCAATACCTCTCCCTCCGTTATCCCCTGACCCATACCCAAACCACTTGGAATGGCTTTTCAGACAGTGGAGGTGAGCACCCTCTCAGCCTGGGCTGTACCAAACATCTCCCCTCAAGACCTTCTCTCTAGAACTGCCTCTTCTAGGGTCCCCAGACGTGCATTTCTGAGGCTTTTGGAAGAACTACCCTCTACTGCAGTGATGCAGATAAATGGGAATAGTGGTGTGATACAGATCTTCCATATTGAAGACAGATCCAGTCTCCAGATTCTTTAATGCATTTCAGCATTATTTACTATGACATGACACAACCTGCCAAGATAAGATGTTTTCAATGAGCTGAGATACGCATTACCCCCAGAGGACTTTGCACATCCCTGGAATTTTATGCTCCGAACACCACTACAATAGAGCCATTTCTGAGATTTTAAGACATCCAGGTAACATTATTTCTCAGGTATCTTGGCTTTTTGAGCTCTGGCTGGGGCTACCAATGCAAGTGCTGAAATACATCAGGAAAAGCCAGTTTCTTTGTTTATACGAGATTCACAGTCCGAATTTTCAGACCAAGGGGGATATTATTTTCATGAAGAAAATCAAATATCCACAGGGAGTCAGAATCAGTTTTGAGAGAAAAGAAGTAAGTACAATAAAATATTAAGTAGACAATAAGTCTCAGTAGGAGCTCAGGATCCACTTCTTTTCTGAAGCCTTCTCTTCCAACTTCTCTAACGGCAGGTGTCCT
>NW_009941428.1:0-48041 GCF_000696875.1 Nestor notabilis | reverse complement strand
CATTTCTTTCCTAAACCCTTCTCTTCCAATTTCTCTACCGGCAGCTGTCCTGCAGCCAAGCCGGTCACCTTGAAAATTTCTAGGTTCAGTGCATAAGGTTTGAAGGCGTTTGCTGTCAGCTCTCACAACCAATAGCTTTCAGAAGGCCTGATCCTCCTCTAATTAAAATTGAATTCTGGACAATGAAAGCAATCCAGTTTATAACATCTGAGGGTCTTGCTCGCTGCACTCATGCCAGTTATTGAATAAATATGCCTTCAGTTAAGTAGAAAGTTTTGTTAAAAGTACAACTGCAGATAAAGAAATAAATGGACAATATGTTTAAACTCATTTAATATCTTCTTTAAGCAATACTATTAGAGGAAGTGAAGTGGGGTTTGGTGAGGTTGTCTTTGTACAAGACCTTGCTATCCTGCATCACTAAACATTTCTTTGTAATCACAGAATCAAACAGTTTGATTAATAGTGAACTAATTGCTTCACTCAAACCATATGAGGTCTTAGCAGATTTTATAAGAGTACTACTGCTCAGCAGTCAACCTCCGCTCTGCCTGTATTGGAAAACCAATCCTACTGGATACATTATCTCCTCCTTTTTGTCCAGAGAATAAAAATTATCCCTTTGACTTTCTCAAATGTCTGATATTTTCTTAGAGGCTTTAGGAAAAAAAATGGGGGTAGGGGAATGAAAAGCTGGAGGAATGCAGACATCTATTAATGCAACCATTTCCTTGCTAGGAGAGGTTTTTAAATCTCCTTGGCTCCTCCAAATGAGCAATCCATCTCTGCTCCAGTCTGGAAGAGAGGCTGAATTTCATTCAGCCAAGGCTTCAAAAAAGCACAGCATCATTTGCATCAAGCTGTCTCTTCCTCAGTTCAGCATAAGAGGAACCAACACTCGGCAACCACAGAGGCAGCCTGGCTGTCCTTTGCCACCAGTACCACCTGCCAGGGAACAGTTTATCCATCCCCTGCAGCCATCCCACTGAGGACACACGTGCAAGGTTTCAGTTTATGGATGTCTGGCCTAGAGGCAGAAAGCGCTGCCTAGTGAGACACTCCAACCACCAGAAAGAGATTGAATTTAAAAAAGGAGAAAGATTTCCTGCTTACTCGCAGTCTGATCCCACACTGTGCAGCCTTTGAATTAAGCACCTCACTGAGAGGCAACTGTCCTATTAGCATAACGTATAGCATTAAAACATGGGGTTCTTCCTAGGGAATGCTTTATTGTGTCCGTGCTTCATTTTTAATATTCATGGCCGGCTCTGTTTAGAACATCCTTTCGACAGAGGAGAGGCGCTGAGATAAGCCGTTGGGATAGCGGTTGTCCTGGAAACAGCAGGATCCACTTATTTTTAGCACCGAAGTCATCCAGTTAAACAAACTGCATTAAAGGAACATTGTGATTATGACACAACAATAAAAGATGTGTGGCGTATTTACAGTCAGTGGGACAGTGTGACGCCTCGTCTCCAGCTGCCAGTTCTGGCTGCCAGCAGCCTGGCCCTTGTGCTGGCAAAGCAGAGCAAAGCAAAGCATGCCCTTTCCTTCTGGGTGGTGGCAGAAACCCAGGAATAGCCCAAGCAGGGTGTCAGGGAAAGCACAGCGTGTGCCTCCCCTCTGCCCGGCTACAGACACTGCTCTCAGGAAGTAAGGAGGATCCTCCTGAAGAGTGCACACAAAGGTATGCTTTTTCAGCAAGGAATGTATAGATCAGAAGGAGATAGGCTACAAAATATGGGCAAACAGGGGCAGAAACAGGGAGGTAAGGATTATCTCTTCATCCTTGCTTCCTAGTGCTGATGGTCTCCAGTCCCTGGAGTGCACCACCCTAGTGACCCTAGAAAGTCTGGGAGCTCCACACAGAAGGTCACCCCTAAGCCCAAAAGCTAAATCACAGAAACAAGAACTACACCAGAAAAGTGTCTCTATGAAAAGGTTTCCTCCCCACCTGTGTTGGGGCAGGCCTGAACTATATACCAAGCAGCACCCTGCTGCTAATAGTTTGATTCTTATCCTTCAGGATGAACAGCAAAGCCGCAGGTGTGTGAAACCAGAAAAAGCAATGAAAATCAACAGCAGCTTTTCTAAAGCTAATTGGAAAAAATCTTCAGGCCACAATAAAGCTTCAGTGACAGTTTAAAAGTGGTTCTTGCTTTATCTAAGCCAGTTTGCCTGTTCTCATTTCTTCAAGTGCATGGCATGAAGGCCTGACATGAAAAGAGAATCTAGCTTCAGCAAAAGCTGTGTGATTTTTACTACCATAAAGGTCTACTTGTCAAATGTTTGCAAAGCATTGTGCTCAGTTAGGCAGTGCTCTTTGGATATTAAAGCACAGCTTCAACACACTTTGACACATACTCCCCCATTGGTTTTGGTGAGAATTAATAAAGCCCAGCAGGTGTAAGACACTAAGAGCAAACAGACACAGCCACCTCCATAGCTATTGGGTGATGGTGGCCCACACATCCCAGACAATACCATCAAATCAAGTGGTGCCTGAAACTTTGTCGACCTGAAGGAGAAAGAAAAGAAGAATAAGAAAAGAGGAATAAAAATTAGAAAGGCTCTAAAGAGGGAAGGGAAAAGGTAGAGGAAATTGGGGTGCACCCTGGGACAAGTTTCTCCTTGACATGGAGGTAATGGTAACTTTAAGCTAAAGGAAGCATGTAAAGAAGGGCATAGAAAAAGGGGAAGTACAGAGGCCACAGAGTACATGTATATGTATATGTGAGAAATTCTAGGTAGAAAAAAGGATTACAAGAAGGTCTTGGTATATGAAGCAAGCTTGGCCATCAGCCTCTGTAGCACTTGCAGTACAGCAGGTTACATTTGCTTGAAGATGTCCAGGGCCACTACTCCTTCTCAATGGCAAGGCTTTTCCTTACACCAGAGTTGAATTGGGGTGAGAAGGTGTTCAGAGACAGAAAACCCAAACCCAGTGCTCTTCCAGATTACACTTTTTAGCCTTCCCTGTGCAGAATACAGGAAGCTTCAAGTAAATCCACCCAAGAAAGGTGGGCATATCCACTCCCTGTGGGTAAAACTGGAGGGGTTCAAGGCTTTGCTGTGGCTGTTATATCTCAAAAAAACCCAAAAAGTGCATACCTGAAGTTCATTCTAACCTATTTACAGATGTGGAAAAATAGCTCATTGGAAGTTCAGTGTCTTCCTGGCACCAGTTATAGTGGCTATTGTAAATCCATCCAAGCAGAGTGCCTGTTCTTGGAACGACTATTCTAACATGAGCTTCTCTCTCAGCTTTCAAGTAACTGCTCACTTCCAAAAGAAATCTAAAGCAAAAAAGCAAAATCTTTGCCTGGTTTTTCAGTATATGCCCACCCCATCATACTTCTGGTCCGTCACTACTGGAAAATGAGGTGACCTGCTGTAAGCAGAGACAGCTGGTGAGGAGGGTGAAAGAGAGACAAGATTTTCTGGTCATTGCATACAATTCCCAAGGGGTTCTGACAATACTCTCTTAACACATAGCACTGTTTTGTTTAGTCGTAGTGATGCCAGCAGGGATTAGTTTTCACATTCATCAAAGCGCTAATGCTGTAGAAAATGAGACCCTAATGCTTTAATTTATTTTGCTCTAGCTTTTGTAAGATGCTTTTTCTACAGTAATGAACTGGCTATTGTGTAGCTCCACTATCAGCAGAAATGGGCTGCCAATGGCTCAGTGGCATGCTGTGACAGAGAGACTTAGCGGTGGCTCTCCCTGGGCTGAAGGAGGTTATCTGTCATTCTGCCCGGAGGAGGTCACCAAATCCTCTCCATCGCCCAAGTGGATGCAGGCATATAGCACTACTTGCATTGCCTCCCAGGAGAGGGGTCACAGACCTACCCCATCACTCACCTACAAATGCTGCCTGAAAATCAGTGCTTATCTTATGACACTGTGGTAAGATCAGCATGTAGCCTTGCCAAGTGCATGTCTGAAGCCCTCAGTATGAGTATGAAAGACTAAGTGTTCACTACTGCACGTTAATCCAGCAACTATCACCCCATCAGCATTGACTTCCTTAGGTGGGTTTGAATACCTCTGGGCCAAGCATTCCTCCTTGTGACCCCCAAGAATGTGCTTCTGGGTGCAAAAGGCATTAAGCAAAGCCAAACCACAGATCTGCTATCTTATTTTGTGGCTGCAAGTATTTGTTATAAATACTTTTTCTTTTTTTGTTAACCTTATAATAAATGGTGCTTATTTTAAAACAAGAATTTCTGGGCAAGTCCCTTCTCCCCAGCTTCTAGGTCCTCCCTGCAAAAAAGAAAATCTGATTTTGCATCCCTTGTGCCTTCTTTTTCTCCTTGTGTCACTCATGTATTTTTCCACTCTGCCAGATGGAGCTGAGGGAAGACAAAAGATGGAAATAAACACAAAAGTGAGGGGGAAAAGAAAGCACCCTCCCCAGTATTTGTACTGAATTCAACTTACCTAATATGTTTAATGATTTTTCATAATTAATAGCCCAGTAAGCTGTATTACTGGTGGGTTTTTTCAGCAATTTCTATTAGTCTCCTCCCTTCCTGCTTTTGTCGCTGTAGCTCAGATGATGGGCACTGACGTTCAACTTCACTGGGCTCTGTCACCCGGGAGAAGCAGTGCTGGGGTCAGCAGACTGCCCCACGTTCAACATCATGCCCAGGAGTGGCCCCGGCCCCAGGTGCTGTCACTCTCAGCAAGGCTTTTTCAGCTCCCCAAAGCAGTGTCAGATGGTGGTAACTGTCAATGATGAGTAACCACAACTGGAGTTCAGCCCCTGACCTGTAAGTTGCTGGTCAATCCACTAAGCCGTGCTTTCCTCATGCAGTCAATTCTTTCGTATCTCAGCTTTCGAGTCCAGATAACTACGTTAGCTCTATCGCATAAATAGTAGGATGAGTGAGGAGCTATATTTACCCTTTCCATGCACTTGGGTAAGAGGAGGTGCTGATACAGTGGAGCACAGTGGATTCACACCCTCTGTTACTGGATCCACTGACCTAACCCCATTTACATAGTAACAAACAAGCAAACAACGCATGGAAAGAAGGAAGGATTCCTTCCGATGGTATCTTGCATTTTCATGCAATGAGTCAGAGATAAAAGCATCTGGAAGGGAGTGCACAAGCTCTTTCAAATCTTGCTTTTGAGGAGCTGTCTCCAGAAGCCTTGATTTTACTCTGGTATTTCCAACAGGAGTGCACAGTACTGTCACATTCAGCTTTCTTTGATAACTGGAGGTGAGGTGAGAAAGGTAAACCAAACATGATGGACCCTTCAATGGCTGGGATTCTACTACACTACCTTGGGAGGGCAGCTTTCTTGCTGATAAGAATCTGCCTTGCTTTAAAGGACCTCTGCTGTTTCCCATTAGGCAAAAGCACCGACTAGTCAGATCAGAGTGAGGAGAAGAAACCCACACCACAGAAGGCATCCCATCCAGACACACACTTGTTGCCAACCCAAGGCCACAGGAACTTGGTGGGATGGGAGGATGCCCACCTTGCATCCTCCAAGCAGCAACTCAGGTGTTCTTTCGATCCACTATTCAGGTGACACCAGGACAGGTACTGGCAACAGCCACACACTCTGGCCCCAAGGTGACGGTGCTGCAGTGATCTGCCTTCAGGTGCTGGGCAATTTGCCATACCACAAGAAAACAAACACAAAGAATGTGAGCCACCACTTCAGGAACCCTAGCACAACAGAGTTCCCCAGCCATATGGGAGAAATTACATTTTCATGCCAACAAAAGCCCAAAAGACATGGATCTTTCAGTGGATTGCAAAGCAAACTTTTGCCTGATTTTTGTTATATTTTAATAATAGACTTCAAAAAATGCAAGGCACTTCCCTCCTGGCTCACATATTTCCTTTACATTTAAGTAGAACTAAAGACTGCTGACGCTAAGTATATGTAGGAAGCAAAATAATTCCTCCCTTCCCTAAAAACCCCTTCTACTCATTTTGTAGCCTAAAAACTCTTCTCTGAAAAACTCAGGTTAACTTTCCTTAATCCTCACATTCTAGGGTACATTTACAATTAGAGTACTATTGGAGTAGAACGACTGAAAAAGCGAGCAAAAACTATCAGATACATACATGTATGCATGTGAGAGTGTGCCTGTAGCTATATAATTCTCTGCAAAAGATACCATTTTTCAGATTACCCAGAAACTGGTCAAATGCCTGGAAAATATTCTTTCCAAGTTTTCAGACTGGCCTCTGAAACCGCACAAACAAATCTTGTCCCATTGGAGTTAGTGGAATAATTCGTGTTTGGCTTGGACTCAGTCTGCTGCATGCACATGAACTCGTACGTGCAGATACTTGTCTGAGACTGCGAGCCAGGTAGATAACTCTGTAAATTTCTTATTTGCATGCAATTTTGTCCAGCTGGCCCATAGCATTTGCGTAGGCTGTATCGGCAGACATAATTGCTGTATATGCTCTTGCTTTTCGCTCCCTGTTTAGCCAAAAGTTCACTCTTTAAGGCTTGCTGGACTGTGCTGCTCTCATGGGATTGAAGCATGCGGTCCCATCATCTGAGTTCATCACAGGAGGGAGACAGTAGACAACTATTTGCCCCTAAGGGCCTAGATCTATTCCAAATTGTGCTTAGGGCTGGTTTCAAGGAGGAGCACTCAGGGCAATTGCACAGGGCTTCATGACTTGCAGGGTCTCATTAGAGTAAGATAGGGAGCAGGCCAAACCAGCCAAATGAGAGCTAAGACAGGGCCAGCCGCTCGCTTGGACCTTGCCCAGCCTCACCCAAGGCACTGCTTGCCCCTTGTTAGCCCCTATTAGTTACCCCAAAGCCAAACAGCTTGCAATACCAGGCAGTGATTTAGAGAAGAACTTGCTCCATAGACGGGTCTTGAGGTTTGTTAACCCATTAGAGCTCAAGTATGCACTAATACATCTCAGGAGGTTTGCTGTGTGACGCAGCACATTTTCAGGGACACTGACATGCCAGAGCTACTTGAGGAGTTCTGCTGTCCTAACTGTGTGTAAAACAGCATTAGAATGGGAGGTTTTGCAGAGAAGAAGGAGAGAATAAAACCTATGTGTGCAAAGAAAGACCTTGGGGGGAAAATTGTAAGGGCCAAGCTGCTGGGGTGAAAGAGGAGGGGAAGAGCAGGCAAAGGTTATCACATACTAAGCAGGGGAGGGTATAAAGGCAGGAAAACCTGTAAAACTGTAACACTGAAAATAGACATTTGTTTGACTTCCATTTTAAGTGGCTAGATTTTAACCATTGTCTCTTTCTGGCTTCTCATAAACTCCCATGACACCGATTGATGGAGACACAGAGGATTAACTTGCAGACAATCCACTGCAAGCTTCAACCACTCCATAACCATTTAAGCAGATAACTCTGGTTTTATGTACGGCAACTGGTGGGGAAAATGTGTCATCATTTTATTTCCCGCTTCCTTTGAATGGTAAGATGAGAAGCAAGAACACTTCAGACCCCGAGAGCTCAGCTTCCCTTCCCCCTGCACCGGGGGTGCCTGGTCACCCCCACAAATGCCAAAAGCTCCCGTTAGGCAGTGGAAGGAAACAAGAGGCATCTGTGCAGTCACAAAAGCCCACCCTTACCTGTCTCAGGGCAAAGAGGGAAGAGAATTAAAGCAATTCAATCCCCTCTGCTGTCCGGGACAGGCAGCTGAGTGCTTTATTTGGCAGCCAGTTCCTGGATTTATATGGTACACATAGTGAGAAAATCTTTTAGTCCTATTTGCTTTACTGGGCTTTGCCACACTGTGAGTTTGACTACCTGGCAACAGGTAAATGTCCCCAGATCCCATCTGCAATGAAACTTAAGTTCAGGGGTATAGCCCGGAACATGTTCGGAGAGCAGGGCAAAGAGAATTGTTCTTAAATGATTTAAAATGGCACTCAGCAACCTAGCAGTCTTTTTCTCAGGCTCATCAGGAGCAAAATCACTTTTTCCCTTCAGACTCCTGGGGAAAGCTGCAGAGTGCTTAACACAGGTTTTCTCTCTAGCAGGAGCCCAGCTGTGCCACCAAGGCATGGTAGACAGAAAAGCCCAGTGTTCTGCCCATGCAAGAGGACAGCAAGGTGGTGGGAAACCCATCCCAGTCACATCAGAGCTCTGCAGCACTGAGGAGGGTGAAGGCAGGTAGGGTGCAGCACCAGAGCTGCCCCTGAAGAGGAGCAGGGGATGCAGAAACTGACAACAGCCCTTGGGCTGCTCCAGCCTGGTAGTTCCCAATTACAGCAACCAAAGCAACCAAAAGAGCCTCCTGAGACTCACTTTGTCAGGAAGAAGGAAGGGCTGGTGGCACTCTCCCAGACCCCACCTTGTTACTAGTCTCATGAGCCCTGCTCATGTCCCCAGCACAAAGGAGTGTGGTGAGAAGGGATAAAGATACACTAGAACTTGCCTCTAGCTGATACAAGGGGCCAGACTGGACAGCCAGCCTGAAACAAAAGGGGTCAAATACCAGCTTTGAATCATCTGCACAGCCCCTTTTGCATTTAAAGCAAGAGAATGGAGCAACTTCAGCTTCCGTGTGCCCAGCCTGATACCCTGTTGGCTCATGGTATGGCAAGTGTAGTGACTCAGTAATCTTTTTGCCATATATTTTTTGAAGCAGAAACATAACTTAATTCCCTTTAAGGAGATCAAAACCAGGAAACATTCAAGTAGGACTTCCTGCCCAGTGTGAAATACGAATTCTTTTCATCATGGAAAGCTAACTGAGCTTAAACAATAGTAAATGAAACTGGTTATGCAATGAAGCTGTAGGAGATCAAAGCTGATTTTGGTTTTAATTAAGATAACAAGGTACCTGGATTAAGGAAGCTAGTGGTAACCCACTGCCTAGCTACTTAAAGAAACACAAACATTTCCCCATTAACTTGGCGCATGCACAGAAGAAAATGAGGCAGCATAAGAACTTGCCTGTACTTAGTCAGGAATTGAAACTGGGAAACATCCTACTTGAATTTATCTACACCAGACACCATTTCTTCAAGAAGGGAGAGGATCTCATCAATCCTACCGAATATTACCCCCTCTCCCATCCGTCTCTTCTGGTCACTCCTGTTGCACATCCTGGGTCTGTGTGTATTGCTACAGTTGTCTATCTGCACAAAAATCCTGTTGTTCCTCTCCTGCCCATGGGGCTATCTAAAATGCACAATCCTGTAGGTTGTTCCAGTCAGAAAGAAGAGTCAGTACAGGGCTCAGGTGGTTTTTTGGAAGCAGCTTTGTTTATTTACAAAGGAGAGACAAACTCCTATGTGACGCAGCAGGAGTCAAGCCACAGGAGAGGGTCTCTGTGTTCCCGACTTCCCCTGCTGCTTTGACCAAGCCCCCCACCCAAAAACTCCCTCTCTTTGGGCTTTTCCCAGGGCCACACACTGTTCTTGCTCAGGCACCCGCCTTTGTCTGGTTCTGCACCAGCTCCACGTTTCTCTTCCTGAGCCGCCTGGCTTCACACCCACACTCACCTCTTCCCAAAGCTTCCCTTCCCAGACCGCTCATGCTCCCAAGGAAAACAGACCAGCCCGTGGTTTGGGCAGAGACCTCTATGGAGGGTGGAGATCTCAAACTAGTAATTTTGATGCCTGCTTTTCCAAGCAGATTGTGGAGACTTTTTGAAGGAAAAACCTGAGAATAGGGGTTAATCTGGGGTCTGCCTTATTAGTAAAGCCATAAGGCTCTTTAGGAAAGCCCTACAGAGCAGACTGGGGCTGAAGCCAGTAGGTTTCTGTAGAGGCTCAGAATATTTATAGGACCATGTTTGGAGTGAATATTGGTGCATGGTTGTTGGAGATGAAGCAGAGTTTATCCTGGTTAATGCCACAGGACTGTTAGAGGGTTTTATCTCTTCTGCAAGGTTGCATGCACCATCCATATATTTCAGTAGTGGGCGAACCGCTCTGAAGAACCTTGAAACAGCAGTTCATTAAGCTTGCAGGAATGTTATCATTTTCCATAAAATTTGATGGGATTTTCCAGGACCTGTGATGCTTCAGTGTCATGCATTCTTGGCTATCAACAGCCATCTTGGGCCCTGGGAGAATGCTCTGCAGAAACTATAAAAAGGTTTTAAAGTTGCATTTTGATTTACAGCAATGTCGAGTTCCTCCCACAGTGTGACTGGGGTGGGGATTCAGAACATATTTCTGGGCTTCACTCGATTTCCACGCTCCTTTTCCCAATTACTTTTGAAGTCATGTTGTTCACTCAGCCTTAACTGTAGTTTTAGCCCATACTTACCCCATCACATGGCAGAGATTCACAGGGAGAGAATTTGTTGGAAAAAAATGCTTCAGAGTTTCGATGCATATGCTTCCTCCTTGATTAATTTAGCTACTTTATTTGTTGAAAAACAGGGCTTGTGCCTCTTAAAGTAACTCACAACTATTTAATGAAGAGACAGGACTGTCCCGTCCTAGAGCTTGGTCTGCAACCACACTCCGACCTCTGTTGTTGCATAAAGGTACTCCTGCGTGTTTGCCTCACCCATCCTTGGTGTGAGTACTGAACGCTTATTAGCACAGGAGGTGTCTGCGAGGGAAACCAGGCTGTCTGCTCCCGCCCTGTCGTGGGAAGAGCTGCTATCTCCCGTCTTCTAAATTCCACTCAGTCTTTTTGAGTGAGCAAGGTGCTTATATTCACTGCCTGATTTGTAGCCTGCTGAAGTTAGTGGGAGCCTTGCAGTGAGCCTGAGATCTGGTGCTTACAGACCCAGCATCAGCAACTGGTGGCTGGAGTCTCCTGTTTAATCCCAGATACTTGGCAGGGGCAGGCCAACCTTCCCTGTGCCCCAGTGGTGGTCTGTGATCACTGTCTTTCATCTTGAGAGGACAGATCAATCTATAAACTTTCTGAGTCTGCAACCCTTGTGCGAAGAGTCTCAGTAAAAGTGGCTGCAGTGCTAGTTTAGGCAGTAGGGATATTTATCATCTCAGGTTAAGTATGGAGACCTCCTGTCATACTGTCCTCAACCCTGGGTATCCCAGGATGCATACCCTTTCCCCACATCCTGAAAGGTGTCTGGGAAGTTAAGTTAATCTGAGCCATAGTTTAGAAACAGTTTGCAGAACAAGCATCTTGCTTTTTCACTGAGGGCAACGTTTTCCCCTCTCACTTTCTTGAGCCATAGCCTGGCAATTTACCCCTTTCCAGCACTGTACCAACAGGCAGATCTACTCCAGCCTCTGCATGAGATCATATGATATAATCACCTGCACCCAAAAAGGGGATGTGTCCCTTATCTTGTAACCAGCAGGGGTTGACTTTGAACCACTGGCCCAAGCATCTTACTATCATTTATTTGAGTCTTCTAGGCATAATTCTTCTGTCCCTTACTGATGAAGTTTTGCATTTTACAGCTGCAAAATATTCACCCTGAAACTTCCCCCCCCAACAACAAAATAAAAAGACCAATGCAAGCTGAAAACATTACGGCCAAGGAAGAGAGATGGTTTTAAACATCCCCAAACTAACATCTCTGTGCTGGTGCGTAACAGGATTTCCAGAAACCCACGTGTCTTTGTGCAAAGCCTTGTGAATAAGCAAATCACAGATCAATACAGGCCACAGTGTCCATTACTCATTAGCATGCTGGGAGCTGGGATGACATCAAACACCAGCTCCCCCCTCCCCTAAACAGAGACTACTGATAGGGCAGTGTGTGCTGCCAACAGTAAGTCATTCATCACTCTGTCCTCGTTTCACAACAGCATGATTCAGTGTTTGTAAAGGAAGGTCCTGACTGCAAACATTACCCTCATTCAGCTGCCGTTAGCCTCGTTACAACATACAGCATAGATTGTACCCCACATGATATTTGCCAGGACAATAAATTGGTGGAGGTAGAGCATCCCCCAGTGATCTGGAGATCTGTGGAAACCAAGAGCAGTCTGGAGGGGGACTTTGTTATGAAACTACTGCCCTTGGTATGTGTGACACTCATCCTCTCCACGTTGCCTCCAACTGAGTCCCAGCGCAGAAGCCCAGCTGAGCACTTTGCCTGTTAAAGTCTGGGATAAAACTGAAGCAAAAGTTTCAAGCCATAAGAGGAATTTTCTAATTGCCAGCCCTACAAATTCAGCCTGGGGAGAGGGAAGAAATTAAGCAGTGCTATGCCCTTCCTTCCTCTTTAGTTTCCAGCGGCTGCGATGCTGTGACTGCAGGCTGACAGTTTTGCTGATAAGGCAGAAAACAGAGTGAACTCACCTTACTTCTCCCTAACCATATTAGCTTCCTCTCGCCAGCGTGACTGTGAACTAGTTTTTGTCAGTCAATGAGAAGCACTCAGAGTCCCACAGAGGACAGATATGCTGATTAAAGAGATGCCTCTATAAGAGAGGAGGGAGGTCAGCTCCAGGATCAGCAGGATTGGTGTGGTTTGTCTGTGCTTAAACTGACATGAGCTGTAGGAAGCCAGAAAAGGATAGGGAGATGCAGGAAGTCTCTCCTGTGCATGGTTCGTTAGGCTGAGGGAAGATTTAGTGCCTAATCAGTTTTCTGATCTTCCTTAAAACCAGCTACTTCTCTGCTTGCTGTTTCTGTGAGTCTCCTGTTGGCTTTCCTACAGCCCCCACTGTAAGGCAACAAAGCAATTAGGGAAAGTGTGACATTGTCCCATCCAGGCTTCTTCCCATCCAGGATATGCACAAATCCTGGATTTTATTTGAAAGGTAATTTGAAAATCAGAGTAAAATGTTTTGTAATAAGTAATTAATTAATAAAAATACTTTCTATTTTTCTTATTTTCCTTTTTTTTTCCCAAACAAGAGTGGTGAATGGCCTTCTGATTTAGAGATATATCCAAAGCATGTATAAATCAGCAGAGTTCCACTGACATCTATGGTGCTTTGTCAATTTACACAAGCTGTAGATAAAGCCTTTAATGTTTCCACAAGGCAGTTATCAGGCTCCTTGTGGGCTTGTATGAGTTAATAGAAAGAGCTTTCTAGCACAGTCATCCATCACTTGGCTATCTACAATCACCAGTGTGCAGGTAAATCACCAGGGTTCTGCTACCAGATGTTAAAAAGGCAGTTGACCTTCTTGTATATTCCACACATGAAAAGAGCTCAGTAAATTATTTGACTTTTAAACAACAATATTCAGCAATTTACTACAGACCCCACTAACTGGATGAGGTGTTAACCTGGACATCCTGACCAAATTCCAGCTGGGTTAATTATACGTTGCCTGAATGTTCCCCTCTGTTTATCAATTGTGATACTATTTGATGTTATTTTTTGCTTTCTCTATTAAAGATTGTGCTGTGTTGCACACCAAAAATGTTTGTGCTACGATTGTAGATGAAAGATCTCTGTATGTAGAGTTTTAAAAGCACACATAAATGCATTCTTTACGAGCATAGGAGCTCTAATGCATAGATATGATTGTATTTATTGCTTTTATTGATGTTATTATTGTTCCTGCTGTTTCAGAAACTATTTACTACTACTGGTTTTTTTTCTTGTCAAGTCCTGAAATACAGATTTGGATTAGCAAACGGATTCTGATTAAAATCAGAACCTGCATTTACCTGGAGTAATGCGGCATTCAAATTTTGGGTCCCAATTCATATCTGTTTTAAGGCAAAACCATAAATTACAAATCCACATTGAGATTACGGTGTGAATTTCCCAAATATTACAGACAGGAATTGCTTCCAGAGCTGTGAATAAGGCTTACTTCAAGTCAGGATTAGATCAGAAACAAATCAAAACAAAAAAGGAGGAAGAAAGGCAGGCTAATAACTACTGTGCTGCAAAATCTTACTGATACTACTTAGGGACTCTTCATATGAGATGTAATAATAAATACAATGTTGGTTGTGTTTGTTCTGGAGAGGGTGTTGACTAGTAAGTCTTGGCCGCTAACTTTCATGTATAGTTTTCTCTGCATACCTCCTCCATTTCTGTGAGTACCAAAGAGTTCATATTCTTGGCTCTCAGTAAGAAACATCAAAAGGCAGAAGCAAAATGAGGAGCAAAGTTTCCTTTGCTATGGGCACATGCTGTGGCTGCAATGCTGGGCTGTGGGAGAGACCTGGAAGGGAAGGAAATTCCAACTCCGGTGAATTACCAAGTAAGCAAATTGTCTTGCCAAGGAGAAATGCTTGTGATCTGCCAGTCATACTGCTCGGTTGATTTAAGGGACTAAAACTATTGAAGAATTTTAACCCAGCTTAAGTCACATTCTGTACATTTCAATGCAAGGACTGTGCATTTGGAAGGATAAGAAAACCTAAAGTTTTATCAAAATCTGTGTTTTATGGTAAATTTGCAAAAAGGAATAATAAGGAGCACAGGGCAAAATTCTGCCTGGCAGAATGAACTATGAACCCCTTGTGATTACAGTGAGCTAGCTGACTGTTGAGATCTGTTTGGTCCTTGTCCTCTTGCTAAGCCTATGACCTACTGCAGACCCAGGTTGGGGGCCAGCAGGACAGTTTACGCCAACCTTTTCATCTGAGCGGACAGACAAGATTCTGGTTCCTTACAATACATTTAATATGCCACAGGATTAAATTTGGTCTTGATCTTTTCTGTATATCAGTGTTAATTCAGAAGCAGGAGAGACTAATTCTAGATACCTGTCCCCCTCCAAGGGGATGCAAGTCACCATTTCTTCCACATAAGCCACCAGCCAGCTACCAGATTGAAGCATCCTTCGGGGCGTATGAGATTAAGCCAGAACATTCATTGGCACACAACCCATGTTTTGTTTTGCTTGCACAGTGCCTATCACCTCTGCTTATATAGCCCTAAAAATAATCCACTACAGAGTCATGTTAGTGATGTGGCTAGCACCAACTATATAACCCATATAACCCATCAATCATCAGTCCTCTCTCCATCTCAGTTTATTTCCTAAGCTCATATAAAAAGCTACATGTTTCAAAATGTGTAGGGCACATACCTGGCAGGAAAGGGTTTACGTTCTTCTCCTTGTAAACTAGAAGAAAGTGCCCCCCTACACAAGCCTGTAGATGTGAAGACAAGTTTAATGATGCTGTTCATTCCTGAGGTGGTTCTCCTGGCCGTGACATTGAATGTGTCCTTTGCTACAGTGGAAAGAGAGTTTGCATTCAGCTGGTAGTGCTGCTGTACCTTCAGTCTTATCTAATTATATTCTATAAAGTGAGTTATTTGCCACATATTTACATAACCACCCCTTCCTCTCTCTTCCTACATGTACAGCAGCTCCTCAGCTGCTCTGTCATTTGCCCACAGAGGCACCAGTTTGCTAATCTAGTTTCATGGTCTGATAGACCTGGACAGTGATCAGTTTGCATTCAAGGCATCCATGGCATATGTGTAAGCGGGAAGAGAGCTTTGATCCCTATTGGCAATTCAAGTTAATAGGATTGTTCTTCTTAGGCCTCAACTAGATTGTCACAGTATCCTCATGTGATAGTCTGCAGTAAATCCCATTCCCAGAAATTTAAGCCTGTGGCCTCTAGATCCGAAGCCATTAACTTCGTGACAATTAATGGGTTGACAATACACTCCCCCTCCATGCAAAATTTGAAACAAAGAAGGTTGGAAAGACCTCTCTCCAAGGCTACTGGACTTTTTATGTAAATACCCTGCACAGCCTGAGCTATGAGGGGATGGAACATTTGAAAGACCTGCTGCAAAGAGACAAAATTGGGGTATTTAATCTAAATGCCACAAAGAGGACTTAGCAATATCCCTTAATCCACAAGACATGAGATGAGGGGGTACCAAGAGAGGAGGTGAGTAGGTAGTGGCAAGACCATCAGAAACTGTACCCTGTGATGGGGGACTTCAAATACAAAGCTTTCTTTCTTGCTTGAAGGGAACAGAAGTAGTCCAAGGTGGCCAGCTCCAGCATTCCTCACGTGGCCTGAGGGAGGCCACATTTGTCAGCTCCATGCCTATTAGATGGGACATAATGGAGGTAGGCTGGGAGGCAACATTATGCTAAGGATCATCAATGTTCATTTTATTTTATAATCAAGATACAAAAAGGCACCTGTCCTGAGCCCCGGACATCTTTGCTGGGGAGGTCTTGGTGGACATCTCAGCCCCTCAGAAAGTGGCAGCACACAAAATCCAAATGAGAGCTTTGCCTACAACTTGTGCCTGGGCAGGCTCCTGCCAGTCCTCCATCCTGCCTCTTCTGCTCTTTTCAAAGATCAGCCTTCCTGAGCCACACAAAAGAAAACGTATTTTCATGTCAGCCTGTTCCTCTAAACATTCAATTACCCTGTCAAATACCAAACACCTCTTCTTCATGGGAAATTCCTTTGGCAGGCTCCACCTCTTCCTCATGCCAACTTCTCTGTGCTTTGTCCTTTTAAAGTGGGGCTAGAGGCAACAGTTTCTGCCCTTACTTGTTAGCAAAGGCAATTATGACCACCTTCTGTGAGTAATTACCCATTTCTATCTGGTTCCTATGAAAACCTAAATTTTATACAATTACAGGCTCCCTGGCAACTCTCATGCTGCTGAGTTGCACAGCAGAGCACTCAGTGCAAGCTGTGTTTCAGGCAGTTAAATGCTGTGTATATTACTTTTTGTTGTCTCTCAGACAAGTGGTGCACTCTGCAGTGTACAGCAACATCTTGAAGAGCTGCCTTATTCCTCCTCTCCCTCCCTTGCATGCTTTCAGGAAAGCCACACCAGGTCCCTGAGCAAGTGATATGGCTATGCCAGTGCAGACCTGCACTTGGACCAAAATAGTCCTGTTGCAAAGAAAGATATAACAAACTGAAAGACCACTGGAATACACTGTGCTCAGGACCCCGACCACTGTAGTGCGCTGTGCCATGTACGTGGACTAACTAGCCTTTCTCTGTGCTCCACTGTGTTATATGCCAGTGGCACATCCAAAATCCAACTCAGTTCTCCACTTCGAGGCAAGAAATAGCCTTCTTCAAGAAATACAAAATATTCATACATGGATTTTGCAGTGAGAGCAACAACTGCAACCTCCTTTCTTTAAGCCTGCAGATTTCTGCAGTTTCTGAGGAACAGCACAGCCCAAGTAAGCTGTGTTTTCCCATGTACTTACAATGTAGCTGCCTTCTAAGACCTCCAAGGTAGTCATCCACCTAACTCGGTTAGGCACATACCCCAGTGAGATTAGTGATCCTGAAGCACTACTGGAAGTGCCCAACTGTGCCCTTACCCAAGAGATAAGGACTGAGTTACGTGGCTGAGTTCCAAATAGCTGATCTAAGGTGCTGGACACTTAATGCATGTTTCTTGTCCTTGGTATAGCACTATGTGATGCCTCCTTTAAAATAGCAATCATGTATTTATTAAAGGTATCAGACCTGATTCTGATCTCAGCCTGCCACAACCTGTTATTTTCCTTCTTCCTCCTGTGGTGAACACAAATGCTTCCTGCTCAGAAAGCAAATGCCTCTTTCCTGCTTTGTGTGCAGGCAACAACCGCTGACCCAAGGCAATAGCCACTCAGTCAAATTTATACATGGTTTCTACTGAGCAGAGTTTAAAGTGATATGTCGGAATACTGAGCCTGAGTACCTAGTGTAATACAGTGATAATTTCACTGAAATCAATGCATTGCATAGATGGGAAGCAAATTTAACACCAGAATTAAACTACATGTCAGAACGGCACTAGAACAGGCAGAAGCAACAGTAGCTCAAATTATCAGTGAGCCAAAATGGTGTCCCATTTGTTACACACATCTGCCACCTACATCAGATCTTTGTGATTAAATACAACCCTGCAAAGGACAAAGACGATGGTACTCATATAAATGTCCCTTTGATACCAAGAGTTGTGTATGTGTTAGGAAAAATGTCCAACTACTCTGTGGAGGCAATGTTTTTCTGTGTGCTGTGTCATCCAGAAAACAAAGCAAGTCACTCTGAGCAGCAGAACTGACACAATCCAGTTTCCTACACGTTAATGCATTATGGACGTACCTTTTCACTGCAGTAACCCTTCCATCAAGTTCGCCTTGATCTTTCTTACCTCCAAAATGCTTCCATTCCCCCTCCACTCTCACACACCAGAGCCCAAGCCCCTTTGCAGCCCCTCTGCCCACTGAGAGCAACAGTGTCCCTGGTCAATCCCATGCTGCATGTTGACTGGATGGATCCTGATCACATCCACTCAGCAAGCAGAACAGAACTGAACAGATAATTTAGAAATCACCCTACAGCTTTTTCTTCACCAGAGGCACTGATTTTAAGTGTACCATAGGATACTCCATGCCTTCTGAATAATCACCAGTTACCACAAAATTTGTAGGAATGTAATGCCTTTTTGATCTCTAACCCTAGTCCATGGGGTCAAAGTTTCTTGTGGGAAGGAGAGAAGTCTGAGAGGCAAATGCATGAGAGAAATGCAATCATGTAAACCTTGCTTCATTAGGGAAGAAGAAAAAAATGAAAAAGCCACATATTTAACTGATACAACCCAAAGTATGAGGACATACATTGTCAGAGGGTGTGACCCTGTAGGATTAGTAGCATGTGTGATGGAAATCTCTATCAGAACATAAACAGGATCAGAAACTGGCCCATGTTCTCATTTTGGCTCTGGAGAGACAAACTGTCCACGTTTTGACCAGATTCATAACACAAAAAGATAAACTGACAATTTCGTGTTGCCTCCCATTCCAAGAGGATTTGGGAAAGATAACCTCCGAAATCCCCCAGCTGGCCGCCCAGTGCCATGCTTGGAAGGCAATTCGTCCCTGTCCTCTGCTGGCTTTTGCTCTCCTCCCTGAGCTTTTGTTACCAACTGTCGCATTTGTTGTGCTGCTGCCCTTGGAAGAACATCTAGCTGCAAGAGCCTCCTGCAGCCCTGAATTCCAAGGGTTACAATGACAGCGCTGCCTGAAGCAGTATTTCTTTTTCTACGTTCTGCGTTTGCCAGCTGCTAACTTCATCAAGATCCTATATTGCGAGAGAGTCCTGAAAGAATAAAAGGGGCAGTTCTGTTTTCTCTGTAGCCTTTGTGCGAAGGCTGTCAGGCCAGATTCGACCCTGAAGAGTAGTGAATTCAGTGGGGTGCCACAACATGGCAGGCAGGGCAGGGAGTAATTCAGCTGTAATTTTGATAAACCGCTCCCAGTTCAGGAACAATTCCCAGTCACCTCTGGCTTTCTAATGTCAGCCTTCCTGATAAACGGAGGGAGCGGAAATCGCCTCCTCTCTTCTGAAATAACAATCATTTGTCTTAAGTATCAACAGCGCTGGAAAAGCTGCATCGGGCGAGGTTGCTGGGCTGGATTTCACTGCCCTCCTGAGACAATAGCAGATCTATGGGACACCCTGCGTGAAGACAGGCACCTGCGGGATGACTCAGCTCACAACTATCCCTCCTACCCAGGCACAGAAGTGGTAGCTTTGACCTTTTGCTCATGGAAGAAATGATAGGGAAGCAAGGTCCTCCACATCTTTGGGGTGAACCGCAGTGTCACTTTACTGGGGGATAGCAAAAGCTCTGGAACAATTTGGGATAGGAAGTGAGGAAGGACTGTGCATTAACTGAGATGGCAGGTGACATTTCAAAAAGGCAGGACAGGATTAAGCAAACTGGAAGAGGGACAGGATGCGATCATGAAAAGATCTTTAATGTCATACACACCTTGGCACACTTCTCATGCAGCACATCTTAAAGCCAGAACGTCCTTCCCGTGCCCCCTTCCTGGCGCACCAGCTACAGAAACCTCCATCATCCCATACAGCTCTGTTGTTTCCTGTCTAGATTTGCCCCAAAGCTGACTTTGCTTCCAGTAGGGAGGGCAGATAGAGCCTGTGCAGCTGCAAATATGCCATTAGTTGCATTGGGATCCAAGATCCATTGCATTTTCCCATCATAGCAGCTAAAGGGTTTCAGACTGAAGTTAGGGTCTCAGAAGGCTTTTGCCCTGCTTGAAGGTGCTGGTACAACTCCAGACTATCTTTGCGAGAGCAGACTTAGGGCAAGGCTGAGCGCTTTTGAAAACTCTTCCCCAAAGCAGTGAAAGGATCACATGAACAGAGCCATTTAATTAATACATCTAGTGTCATTTAATTATAGCTACTCCTTTTACTGAGAACACAGCCATCACACGATGATTCTTCAAAGCTGTCAGGGTCCCCAGGCTACAATTATTATGCAGTCTTCCGAGGTGGGGGATCCAGTTATTAATTCCAGACGTGTGGCAAACCTGCTCTGCTGGATTTGATGTGGATCACATGTGAGCACACAATAGCGTTTTTGTTGAATTAATCAGAGGACACATCCAGTGTTTATGTCTAGGTGCACTGTGGGCTGGTATCAAGGGTTGATTGTGCAGCATCCTGCCTCCCACTCTGCTTCCTAGAGATTATTCTATGGGACATCTGTAGGCAGCTCCCCGAAGAGAACATCTTTCTGTTTTCCAGCATCTGCAACCACTCCAGAAAGAAAATCATCAAAAGTACAGTGTAGCACTAGGATGCCATTTGCACTTTGGCAGCACAAGGATGAATGTCTCTATTTTGGCATCTTCATTTTCTGAAGGGCTTTTGCCAGGCAATGTTCCTATAAGAGGCACTGCAGATGTCTGCAGAGGGAATGAGGAGCATGGTTTTCCGACCACAAGGGGCCACACGTATGGAGTCCATCTGGAAGCAGAGGGAGCAGGTACATTTGGCCACGTGGCTGGCTGTCCTGTCTGCTAACACAAGAGTGAATGTGTAGGGTCCGTGGGGCATCCATGTCCCTGTAAGAGCAGTGAGGTGCTGGCAGGGGGCCAGGCTCTCATCTCTAAAGTGTTTTGTCTTGCACTTTCTCACTAGCTGGTCTAGCAAGTCCCAAGATCCACTGCTTTCCATGACTTCTGCCTAACCAAAGCCAATGTGCCCCTGGTTCTCAGCTTGTGTCAGTAGCATTGATATCTCCAACTCCAATGGAGATGACAGGGATCACCATGAGGGAGAAGAGAACTGACGACCATACTTCCAGCACCTTCCCTGAAAGAGCAGATTATAAAATTAGCTGTTCTCACAAAAGCAGGTATGTGGGGTAACACACCGACTTCCAAATACCTTTGGGCTGAGTGGGAACAGAACTTGTTTTCTCAGAAAAAGGCCTCATCCTCAAATCTGTGTAAGTACATGTCTCTCTTCAGCCATCTGGGATTTTTATTGTTTATCTGGACAATGGTAAGCTTTACCAGGCTTTACTTAAGGCTATTTCAGGCAATGCATAATGATGCACTTTTTCCTCACGAAAACACACCTATCCCTCCCACCAAAGGCAGTTGAAGTCACACAGACATCTGAGGGGTCGAACCTGAAAAGAAAAAAATGGAGCTTTCAGCCTTTCTTTTCCGTTCTTTCCCTCTATTCGTACCTATCCTCTGTTCACACCACAGTGGGCAAAGATTCCTATCCTCCCATGCACAGTCAACTGTTTTATACTAAAGATACTCAGCTGGTTTTGATCCTTGGGTTCAGTCAAGCCTGATCCAACAACAGGCTGAGGGCAAGGGTGTCCTTTGGCACCTTCATCTTGCCCCAGGTGCCTGGTCATGTAGGAATCAGTCCTGGCTGCAGTCTTAGCTGTCTCTCCCACAAAATGGGCAGTCCTTAGCTCCCAGCTCTGTATCTCGGGTCCAAACCCAGGCTGCTGGTCAAGACTGTCATCTGGTGTAACTGTGACAAGTCAGTGACAGACACTAGCTGAAGATGTGGTTCGTAGGTGCTCTGGAGACGATTCCTGATTTGCAGCATCAGTCCCAGCCTGTGGCCTTACCTCTCGGTGGCAGTGCTGGGCTGGAGCTCCAACACCACAGGACATGAAAAAGCAGCTCTAAAAATAGCAGGTTCCAGCTAGTGCAGCGACACCTGTTAGGGACAGTTCAGTTCAGAGCAGCAGCCCCCCAGTTCTGAATTCCCCTGCGTTTTGCTGCTGCCTGTTCCTGCCCGAACGCCACCACATGCTGCTCCTCTACCCTTCTGCTGCCCACAGGGGAAAGCCCTCGCAGGGCAGATGGCATGCCGGTACATGTGAGAGGGATGCGGGGACTAGCTGTGTGGGAAGGGCAGCCTGCACAGCCCCTGTGTCTTCACAGGGAGCAGGAACTGAAGGGCAGAGGAGGAAGGAAGGGTAGGGTGGGTATAGTGACACATTAAATAGCACTTGCTGGATCTATGCTTGGCAGGGATTCACCTGCCCCTGTTTCTAAGCCCTCAGTTCCTGGGGAAGGCTAGATACGAGGAGGCTGGAGGAAGTACAGCTGAACTAGTGGGAGCAAAATTTACTCCACCTACCACAGTTTCCTGTGCCCCATGCAGAATTCAGTGACCCTGTAGTCAGTGACTGCAGAGCTCCCAGTGGGTGGGAAAACTGGGCCTCAGCAGCTGGAGCACCAAGTTTCCATAAGATATGAATGCAGTGATGGTGTAAATAACCTGTCCAGGATTCCACTTGCAATGTTTAGAGGCAGATGTACTGAAAAGCCCTGCTAGCCCCCTGCAACCCTGACACAGCCCAGCTGTCTCCCCTTGCTCCAGAGGGCTTCACTTCTACCTTGCTTTCCTCCAGGCAGTGAGGACGCTGATCTCCATCACCCTTCACTTCTCGTCCCCTTAATGAATAAGGGAAGGAACAAAAATACTCAGTGCAAGGAAGCACTCACCTGCTTGTCCTTATGCTGGGTCTCTGTGCAGTTGTTGCTAAAGCAAAGAAGAGTAGTTCCTTCTGGTGGGAATTACTGGTGAAATAGTGTGTTCTGCATTACACCAGGAGTCATGCCAGACAGCAAGGCTGGAATTAGAAGGGTCCCAGGTCAAGCTTAGTCTACCACAACCACAGGCAGATGGTTAGTTCAGAGATGTCTCCAGAGCATCCATCCTGTGGCCACAACATGCTCCCCAGGGCTCTGTAACAAGCTTGAGACAAACAGCAAAGAACAATAGCCACAGCTTTTGTGTGCCACAGGAAGAGAGCAGTAGCAATCACAGGCACCCCCATTGTCCTCAGTCCCTGCTGTAAAGCTCCCAGATGAGTCTGGAAATTGGCCAGGCCTCCCATTACAAAGGGAAAGGGGCAAAATCCCATGTCCAGTGAGTGGTACCTCCCCATTTGACCTAAAGGGACAATTGCAGAGGTTAGCTTGACCACAGGAGCATGAGCAAGATGCACACGACAGAACAACATAGAGGCTGTCCTGCCACTATGACAACCTTCTCCTTAGCTTTAGCCACTCTTCGAGTTTCTGCTGATGAGGAAAGGAGACATGGGAGCCAAATTGTTCTATAAGTTGAGGGGAAAAAATCTTTGATGGCTTTTTCTTTGCCTTCCTTTATGGCCTTAGGATGACTAAGTCTCTGAGGAAGGCCTGCTTATTTGCCAAGGGATTGGGGAGTCTTCTGCCTTCCTTTATTCTTATGAAAAGATAACGACCTTTTGGTGGGAAGATCCAAGCCTTGCCAAGAAATCTGTTTTGGCAGCTCTCCAGAGGGAATCACAGTTGAAGGCAAACAGGAGAATAAAAGGTTAAATGGAGCTATGTGACCCTGGACTTCAGTTTAGGCTTGACAAATTCTTTGGGTCTATGAATCTGTGTGATAAGCAAGGGTGTTTGCTACCCATTTGGCCCCAGAGGAGAAATTAGCAGCATGGGCACCAGCAGCACCAAGGCATCCAATGGGGTATGTCTGAAAGGCATCACTGTATTTTGTACACACATTCTCAGCTGGAGTGAAATTAGGTAGCTCAGGCACTCCCATTCCTGGCAGCATGTCTCCAAGCCAGCTGCAAAACCCATGCAGAAACTCTTTGGTGCTTGGCTATCACTGAATCCCACATTGCTGTGACTCTCAGGTAGTTCCTATATAACCACTGTGCATCATCTATAGGCACACCTTCGCACAGGCACAGCTTGCTGACACTGTACACAGCCCCACAGTCATCGTGGTCCAGCAGTGGTCATGGGGTGCCTGACCCAGGCAGGCTGGTGTTTCTGCTGCTCCGTGCCATCCTTGGGAGGTCCTGCTCTGAGCTCTCTGCAGAGAGCAATGCTCAGGGTCCATCTCTGGATGCATGTGTTGCTCAGAGATTCATGCATTGCTCTCCCAAAGAGACCATGAGCTCATGTTTAAATGGAGAGAGGCATCTGTTTCCCCATCAGTGCTTGGGTTTGACATTTTCCCTTCTGTCGATTTCCAAAGTGCAGCTGAGAGTGTAGGTAATCACAATGGACAATGCTTCTCTCTTTAACAGACCATGACCTGGGCTGCTTCCTGGAGAAGCATATGGCTCAGTACACTTTTGCTTCCAGGGATCCCCAGAGACCCCAGAGAGCTGCTGGAAATGTCAGTCATTCCCTGAAATTCAGCCTCCAGGCTTCACCACAGGAAGTGAAGTTATTTTGTTCAGCCCTGCAGCTTCTCATGCATCTTTATCCAGCAATTTCACATTGAGGTACAGGACAGTTCCTGCCGGACTTACCCCCTGCCTTTGGCCAAAGGTCAAGCAAATAATACCAGGTTATTGCAGTGAGTGACACATAATCAACAGAATAGGTGTGAGGACTATATCCTGAGAGATCTGGGTTGCCCTTGCTCCTCACCAATCGCCTTCAGTCATAGCCCATTTTGAAAGCTTTACAAGACCTCAGCAGTCACAGATCAGTTAGCTAAACTCTGTTTTCCAAGCTTTCCTTGTTATCTTTGGACAGCTGGGTCTGTGAAATTGACTATTAACAGTTTGCAGAGCGATTTAGCTAATCTCAAAAGAGTACGTGTGAACCTAATGGCTAGATACAATGGCTTGACAGATCAATAAGGCACATTCCAACTCTGCAGAGTCTAGACTTCCTGGGAAGGGGTGGCAGGATTTTTATAGCAAAGTCACCAAAAAATTATGTTTGTGCAAGGAGGAAAGGAGCAGAGAAGGGGTGATGTATTCAGCCAGAAAATGTTCTGAAGAGCCTGAAGAAGTTTTGTTCTGGATCAAGACATCCTCAAGAGCCCATTGTAAATGCTTCTGCTCTCTAATTTCAGTGAAACTGTATTTCTGTGGAGCTGAGAGGCTTTACAGATCCAGGTTGGATGGGTATATGAAACCAGACATGCATGTGCATAAGCCTGTGTTGCAAGCACATAGGCATGCATGCCACACCGCAGGGAGCTTGTTGTGCACACATATAAGCACACATATATAGCATTTGGACCCATGGAAGCCTGTGGGACAAATGTTTTTTGCAGCTGTGTGTTTCTGATGAGAGTGCGTGGAGGTACCTGATGATTCAGAGATGACTGATGGATACCTGCACCACCTGTGTGTACTTCAGCAGAGAAGAGGCACCGTAACACATTTCCAGCCCCATCTTTTGCCACTCCACTGCCTACTCCAGCAGTGTGACTGTTCTCAAAGATCGTGCTCTTTTCTGTAAATAAACTCTGATAAGGTCTTAGCCCCCAGCTGGTGTAATGCAAGACCATGCAGCGGTGCTAATTTACAGCAGCTGAGAATTCACTCCAGTGTGTCCCAGCCCAAAACAAAACTCTATAAAAAGATGGTTTCTCAAGTTCAGCTGTGGTGCAAAAAGCTCTGTTCCTATAAGAAGGGACTAACCGGGTGGCTTGCAGTGGTGATGCTGCTGCCAATGTCCCTAGGGGATGGGAGCACAGCTATTCTACAGCCTTCTCCCCTAAATTCTCTCCTGTGGCCCAGGTGCAGCTGACCCTGACATGCTAGTGGTAATTCTGCAGCACTTCAGCCCACATGGATTTGCTCTGGCCAGCTGTAGAAAAATGAGTCTGAGGAATCCTTTGCATGCACAGAAAGCTCTCCTCCCTGCAGATGCCAGAAAGCTGTTTTCTCCTTTCCTCCCTTCCCTCTCTTGTTCCTATTGTATTTACCTAGTAGGTATTAACCAGAGGTTTACCACAAAGTTCAACAGAAGATGCTAGTGCCCCTTTGTGACAGAAAATCCTGGCTGCTCTGCTGACTGTGGAAAGCTTGGTTTGGTCTGTCTCTACCTCTGCACAAATAACTCACTTGCTCAGCTTCTGCAGAGCCTGTACAGCTTCATTCTTTACCTTCCAAGTCACTCAGTATAGACTTAGCAGCAGGGATGAAAGAGGCTTCAGGAAATAGCATGCTGAGATGTGAGGCCTCCCAAGCCTCCAATCAACCCCCCTGAAGGGGAAAAGCCTAGGGCTAAAGACCAAATTCTAATTATAACAACAGATCAGCAGTCATTCTCAATTATGTCAAGCTCTTCAGCAAGGAATTAAACAAGTTATAAAACGGATGCACTATCTTACTTTTTCTTTTAGCATTAGTAGTCCAATATTGCAAAAACATGGTGATATCTAAAAAACATGTGAAGGGAACATTGAAGTGGCATGTGAATGACAGAGAAAACAATATTAGAGTGATAGACATATCCTTTCTTGCTCTACAGGCATGATTTACTACTGAATTACACTAGGTTTAGGCTACAGTAACGCCTCAGATTGCAGTGGGGATAATTCTTAAATAAAGCCAACAAAAGCCTAAAAAAATCTGACTGCTGGATTCTGCTAAACTGCAAGGATCACGATGTGAAGTAAAGGCAGACTTTTGTGCTTAAGAACGAGGATCACCGATAATGTTCCCAGCAAACATCATGAGTTGGTTGTTTTGCACCTTTGGATCAAGACTGAGGAACTTCTCAGGACACAGAACCTGAAAGTGTACCTCAAACATAATTTTCATGCTCAGAATGAAAATTTCTGGGGAAAAGTTAAATAATTAAATCACAATTATCCCTTCCAGGCTGAGAGTTCATGAAACTCATAAAAACTGGTGCCAGGGAGGTGAAGTGGGACAGGTTGTAATGAGTGAGTACATATGGAGCCCTGCAGTCTCAATAACTGTTCATCAGGAAGCCTTCCCTAGCACCTTCACATCTGCACATCTGCACATGTTGGTGTGCAATTCTATAGGTTAATTACACATGGGTGATACCTCCCTCCCTGTGGCCTGATTCCTTCATCACCTTCTCAGTTATGCAGTCATTCCCATCTGTGCAAAATGGGTGGCATTTTACACTTTCTTCTCTTTCTCTTCAGTCAGGTGTAAATGGCTGCAAGAGGTGCAAAACAGTGGAGCTAGGGGGAAGAATAAGAAAAATAGCCTGTGAGAAGGTTATTTCTCTCCATAAAATCTGCTTCTTGCCTCTAGCATTGTAGCTGGAATATGACTGAAAAAATATTCCTACCAGTTCAAAATATGTTTGTATTGTACCTAGCACAGTAGAATGGCAATAAATAATATTTGTTATTCTGTACCCAAAAGAAGCTTTGTAAAGTGATATTAAAGAGACTCAGACAGACAAAAAATTCAGGCTGAGGAAAATGTATCACACATGAGCAGAAAACAGAGCACAGGATTACAGTGGAAAAAAATGTACTACTTTAACTGCAGTAGCAACAGCAAACTGCAAAGGACAGAGCACTTCGCTTTACATACATCAAACCTTTTTTGCAGTTAACCTCTCCTATCAACTGTCAGTTGAAGGGATTAACCACCTCTGCTCAAATACTCATTTCACATAATCTTCCCTCTCAGGCGTTTTTTACCATGCAAAGTATTTCACCGAGCTGTGCAACATACGACATACAAGTCTGCAGTGAAACATTTGGTTTTTGCAGTGCAGAATGTCTGAAAAGGCCATTAAAGCAGGGGTTTAGTCACTTTGGTGGGAGCAGACAAACCCTGACAACATGGTATCTGTTATAACAGCAGGATACTGAGCATTACTCCACCTGCATGCGGAAGCAACTGTGATATCCAGGTGGCTAAAGTTTACACACTGTGCCTTCTGCAGCCCCACTGAATCAGCAGGGTCTTTCGGACCACAAAATGCCCGAGTCAGAATGTGGCCCGTTGGGGCTGTGCTGTACTCTGCCATCGTCTGCTCTCCCTCTGCCTGGTACAGGCTTCATGCGTGGGGGTAATTCTTCCTCCTGCTTCCCTTTTTCTACTGCCAAGAGAAATGCCTAATGGATTTCAGCAGCATCAAGGTCTCTGAGATGCTTTTGGCTTAATACAGGTGCAGATTCTTACACTGCAGTTCATCTTCTAGGATATCTTTAAAACATTTCTTATCTAGAAAAGAAGTTGCAATGGATAACAAGTTACTTGGGCCTGCTGTGACAGCTTAATCAAACTGAAACCTGTCCCTAGCTGTCCTCCTTTCCCAGAAGACCCACAGAGATTAGGGGGTGGATTCAGTATTTTGTCCATGAATTGCTCTCTGGAGGCAGGGTAGGCAAGGGGCTTCTGTGTGCATATAAGCACTGCAAAATGCTGCTTCAGGCCTCCTGTGCCTGCAGAGACTGACCCTCCTTCATATGGGTGTCATGAGTGATGGGTCACCCTGTGATTGAGGCACCTTGGCACACACTTTCTTTCCCCAGTGGGTGACCACTGAGCTGGGAATGCTGCACACCCCTGCGACCAGGAAATGAAAAAGAAAAATGTTAAGATACTTACCTATAAAAACCATGCCGGACCAGATTTATCTTTCAGGTTTGCATTGCCCAGTTTAAGGCCAGAAGGTACCATCAGACAGACTGTTCAGTCTGACACCTTGCATATGTATCACAGGTCATTTAATTTTAACCACTTTTCCCTGCACTGAACCTAAGAGCTTGTGTATTCAAAAGGCAGTTCAGTCTTGATCTGGAGCCATCAAAACATGGAGAATCCATCACATTCATTAATCATCTTCTCTGTTAAAATGCAAACCTTCTGCCAGGTGCATTGATTTGGCTTTGATTCGCAGCCATAGTTTCTCATTTTGTTTTGCTTTGCCAGGTTAAGTAACCCTTTAGGGTCTGCCACTGTGAAGTTACTTAAAAATTTTAATTCAGGTACCATTCCGTCTCCTTTCTGACAAGCTAATCTCTGAGTCTCTCCCTGCAAGGCATTTCTTCTGGCCTCTGAATCATTTTGTAACTGCTTTCTTCGCATTCCCATTTTTCCAAAGTGAATTTTGAAGCATGGGCACTAGAAGCATACACTTTTCTGTCTGGGTTTCCCGCATGTTCAGAGGTATGAATTACACTCCCCTCCTTCCTTTGTTCTTATCATATGAATCACATAGCAGCTTTTCCATTAATTCACTCCAGACTGATGTCAGGCTAACCAGTACAGAGAAACCCAACTTAGCGACTCTTTTTTTGGAACTACTGGCATAAAATTAGCCTTTTCCCAGTTTCCTGGGGGACTACCAGCATCTAGGAACTGCTTAGCATTAGTACTGGTGGGCTTGAGATCCCTGCAGCAATGTCCTTCACAGCCTGGGCCCATAACGTCTCTGGAGGTACAGGTATAAAGGTTATTCAACAGTCACTCTGCTTACTAGTGGAAAGTATTTTCTGTCATTTAAAATGACGATATAAATTGTTTCCAACCACAAACCAGAAATTGTTATCCAGTGCTTCCACTTTTTCCCATCAATTTCCCAATCCCTGTATAATCACACATCTCATCACCAGAGGCTCTCTTCTTTCTCTAAGAGCAAAGTGTTTTGTTTTTAATTCTCTTCTTTTCCTGATACATTTCACTTCTCTGAGTGGTTTCCTACATTTCATGCTTCTCAGTTACTATTTCTTGGAGGTTTTCTCTCTTTTTTTCACTTATTATATGCCAGAGAGAAGAGAGTATTTCTACATGTTACTTTAACCATGCCTCTGATCCAGCATTTGAGGTCATTAGCATCTTCAGGACTGGAAATAATACTTATTCTGCTTAGAGGACTACAGACGATATCAACAGAGACCAATTACTAATATTCAACTATTTTTGTTGTTTAGCTACGATATTGTTCATTATTTTATAATACTTTAATGTTGAATAATTTTACACTGCAGCCCAGTACTTTAATTTTTCTCATGTGAACCTTGATATTCCACAATAGTTAAGCCTCGCTCAAAATGCAAGTCTCTCATTTTTAGTAGCACTCCCTGTTAATGCCCAGTTGCCCGTGGGCTGGAATGAATTTGCCACCCTTGTCAAAGGTGACAAAAGCCACTCACTTATCAAAATAAGGCTATTAGTGGCGTACCCATGCGATGAGGTGATGCTCAAACAAAGGGTGTTTTCCTCCTAGCAGGAGAGGGTTGTGGGTCCCCATGGAGGTCCATTAGGGCAGGGCCCGGCCAGCAGCAGGGCAGCCGGGGGCAAAGAGGCAGTCCCAGCCCCATGCTTTGGGCACTTGCTGGGGTCTGTGTCCAGGCAGGGCAGGGTGTGGGGAGCTGGAGCCCTGTGCTGCTGCAGCATCACTGAGCACGGTCTGACATGGGTTCCTGGCTCATGGGCACAGTGAGGCCACATAACCTGCCTGGAAGATGGTTTTATTTTGTTATAAGGACAGCTGATTACAATGGCCTAACAGCGAGCCTGCTCGCTCTTCTTTCTGCAGTTGCATGAGCTTTATTCTTCTGGCCCATAACTGAGAGCAGCAACATGGGTCAGGCTTAAGAGCAGTGCCCCTGCTGTGAGGCTGCCCCACTCCCTCCAGTTACAGCTCCAGAATCAGCCCAGCCAAGGGGTGCTCCTGTCCCCTGGCTTCCCATGTCAGTGAGGCCTCTCTACATTTCAAGGAGAAGCAATGCAGAGCTGCATTAACCTGGGTTGGGGAAGCACCGCAGATGCCTCCTTAGCAACAGCCAAACAACAAGTTTCTTAATTTCCACTGGAGCAAGTTAAAAATGGTTCTGTAGATCCCTGGTAGATGAGGGTGTTTATTTTTAGCTTGGATGACCAAGCCTCAGTAGTCAAGATGCCTTAGCCAAGCTTTCTGAAACTGCAGGGAATTTTAGGCTTGAGAGTTTTGCTCAGAGTCATCTCTGGTGCTCCCCATTTTCAGCAATTTCTGTTCAGTCCCTCCTGTGAGGAAAGGCCAGGGCAGCTATGTGCTATTTCAGGAATAAACCAACTATCAGCACAGCACGTGATGGGCAAGCAATCCCTCAGGGCACAGGCTTTGTTATGAAATTAGAAATGAAGAAGGCAAATTTTAGATTAAATTAAAAAAAAAACGAAATGCAAGTAAAAACCTCAAATTTCCACAACAAGCAGCATTTTACAAAAGCGGCATTTCTGAAGATTCATGGAGATGGTTCTGTTTCAGCATAATTTTGTTTAATCAGGTTTTGAATTAATTAACGTAATTAGTCACTATGGGGGGGATAACTCGGACTGATTTTATGGAGCCTTTTGTTGTGCTGGTTCAGGTCTTACAGCTTGATTTAAACATGGCTGGAAGGGCTTATTAACAAGAGTGATTAATGTTGCATAAAATTGATTACAAGCTAATTTTAGTTGCAAAACTTCATTTCTGCCTGCTTTCGTCATGAGTAAGAGCAGTGACTTCAGACCAAAAGCAGTTTGGCTGATGGTTGAATAGCAGCGATGGCACTGGTTGTCTGCAGCTCTCACCATCCACCCTGGCTCGTACTGCTGAAGAACCCTGAGCCAGACAGGGGTTACTGTGTGGGGACAATGCTTTGCCTGCAGATGAAAATAGAAAAACCCAGCAAACCCTCTTCACCAACTGAGAAGTGTGCAGTTTTTATTCAGTTGACTTCTCTGCTCTGCATTGATCTTTTTGATGGCTTACATTTTCCCATTAATAACAGTACCATCAAAATACAGTAATAATCTAGTTTGAATTGTATGTCCCTGGATCTTGTTAAATAAAGCAGACATGAAGTTTCTAAACAAGCTGTCCTTGAGGTTTGGCTTTGAAATAGAAGAAAGATGTTTCACACAGCCAATGACATCTAATTTTTTCAAAGGCTTAGCTCGACATTTCCAAGAAAAACAGTTCTCTTCTGATGAAAGGCTGCACAGGAAGAAATGTCATGCGGAAAGGAGGAGTTTGTATTTGTTTGGGGTTTATTTTCATTTTAAAAAAAGAAGCAAGGATCATAGAATCATAGGCTCATAGAATGGTTAGGGTTGGAAATGCGGGGGAAATGAAACAAAACCCTCAAAATTTATCAAGGATGTAGCATGCCTCCATAATATCCAGCACAAATTTACCACAAAAACTGTATTAATTCATGTCCCTGACATCAGCTCATGCAACAACTAAGATTCTCCTCCTTTTCCAATAAATTATCTGTATGCCTGCAACTTCCCAGTTTAGTAAAATGACGGGGTTTTTGTTCGGGTTTTTTTTCTTCTATTTATGCTAGTTCAAGACAATGGGCATTGCCACCACATAAATGGATGACAAGCAGCAACAGTGCCAGCCCTCTGTGTTGGTAGACCTTCTGCCCGTATGCCTGACACTAACTACACACAAGAACGTAACTGCAGAGTGTGCAAGCTTGCAGGCCAGCAGGCTCATTTCAGCAGCTCACCGCAGCATGCTGAGCTCTGGAAATCTGCCTCTTGCTGTGGGACACTCGCCCAGAGGCTGTTGCCTTGCCTGAGACTTGCGGAAGGGAATGTGCATGCACGTGTGGGGTGTACCAGCAACCCAGGGCATGAGGTATGTGCCCAGCTCACGCAGATCAATGCCAATAGGAAGCTGTTCATTTATTTGTACTGGGGAAGAAGGAAGGAGAACAGAAATTATGAGCTTCCCGAGCACTTGCCAAGCCATCCACAAGTGCCATGCGCTGTGTGCATTTCTCATCGGATCAATTAGAACTAGTGCTGGATGAATATTATTTACCGAATACATTATTTAGCAAACGTTGATCTTCTTTACTGAATATGCTATTTAAATAATCGTTTCTGCAGTAGCCTACCAGCTCTAGCACCATTCAAATAGTATTTGCTGAATGATTTGAGATGAACAAAGACAAAATGCATTGAATAATTTATTCAAAGAAAAATTGCTTCCAGTATTTGGTTAGCTCTAATTAGATCCTTTTTTTGGCTAGGTTACACACATACTTACAAGTGCTCAGGCATATGTACACACAGGCACATCCGCAGCAAGCCAGATTTGGGATGCACAGCAGATTAGCACCACTTTACTTCAGCGACTTTATGCTTGAGGCAGGCTGGCGCAGACAGGGTCAGGACAAAGCCTCATAAATAGAGTGAAAGAGTGAGTCCGAGCCAGAAATTTTGAATCTGAAATGTAATTTTCCCTGCAAAGTGCAGGGTGGTAGGCAGTGGGTCAGGAAACAAGGAGCTGATAATTCACCTAGCAGATGGTTTTTGGACAATTTGAGAAGAAGCAAGAGCAAAAAAGAAAATTGCTTCAAAAGAGGATCACAAGTCCCCCATCTTTGACTAAATGCCTGTAAAGGAAGAGAATGTTAAATATGGTTGTTTGGGAGCATGGACTTTGCTATTTCACCTTCAAATGTGGACAAAGAAGAGCAGAAGGGAGGGATGGCAGGGTGTTTTGTGGTGACAGAATAAAAGACCGCTGCAGTGTGATTTCAGGACTACTGGAGCAGCATGCAGTCCCTAACTGTCCAGAGGCCCCAATCACGTTCATGTGCTGTAGAGTGGCTTTTTTCCCCCAACCCTCCTGGAGTACTTCCAGTTATTCCCTTTCAACTGCAGGTTTTATTATCTTTAGGACAGGTTACGCATGAGTTCCTAGGGCAAGGAGAAGCTTCGCTGACCACAGTGAGCTGCTAGACAAAGACATAGTGGCATCTTCTGCTGGTTCCCTGATTTTTCACAGCTAATTTGGGGGCAGGTATTCCAGGTAAAGTGTCAGCTTTAATTCACAGCGCCTTCAAAGCTACTTTCATATGAAGCCACGTAACCTTTCTGGGTCTGGTACCCCCAGGTCAGGGTTGAGGGCAGCAGAAAGATTTTACTGACAGTGCAGCTGTTTGCACCATACCTAACCACGTGGATAAACAAAGGGCTATAATTTAGCCAAGATAACCTTTGTGATAACCTTACAAATGCTGACATAAACCATATGCAGTGCCCAATCCCAGGAAGGCAAAGACAAACCTTACATAAACTCCCAAACTTCACAAGATTTACATGGTGCCATGGCCAGGAGTATTCATAATAAAGAAGGATCCCACATTCAGGCCTAGATTTTAACCACCCTCCAGCACAGGGAGTAGAAGGTCATATTCAATAACGTGAGATGTGTATCAAATGAGAAAAGTAGCCAAAGCAGACTAGAAGGCATTGTGTACCTCAAAGAAAAAAGCTTTTCTCTACTGTTTGTGGTCTGAATCTTTTATTTAGATAGCTAGGCAAGATAAATGGGACAGATATGCAAGCAAATCAAAATGCGGTGATAAAACAGGAACCTCTAATTGGTCATCTTGAAGGACAAAGCTGCATCTTCTGTCATTAACTTGCTCCCAATTATTTTTTTTCCTGTTCTATTTTTGTAGAGCTCCCAGAGCTGCTCTAATGGTAGAAAATATGAGTAGTGGAGATAATTGGGAACATCCTCAATAACCTAATTCCAATGTCCCTATGGTATGACTACACACCTAAAGGATGTCTTCAGGACAATGTCAACTGGCATGAAAGGCTGTGGCAAAGGCATCAGAGTAGGGTCACTCTATTTAAAAGGTTGTGGGCATTTTCAGTTAATAAAAGTCACTTCAGAAGTATTTCCTTTTTATGTCTGACAGGTTTCTCTTTTTGCTCTTTATATATGAAGTGTTATCATGAATGCAATTCATCCACTATTTAATCATCATATCTGCTCATGGTGCACAGCTGGCAGATTATTTTGTACATAGGACTTAAGGGCCCAGATTTCAGAGAACATCAGCATAGAATCATAGCATCATAGAATAGTTTGGGTTGCAAGGGATCATCTAGTTCCAACCCCCTTGCCAAGGGCAGGGACACCTTCCACTAGACCAGGTTGCTCAAAGCCTGGTCCAACCTGGCATGAACACTGCCGGGGATGGGGCAGCCACAACTTCTCTGAGCAACCTGTGCCAGTGCCTTACCCCCTCACAGTAAAGAATTTCTTCCTAATATCTAACCTAAATCTACTCTCTTTCAGTTTAAATCCATTCCCCCTTCTCCTATCACTACATTACTTTTTACAAAGTCTGCAGGGCTGCTCTGAATCTCTTCTCCGCCCAACCTGTAGCTGTGCCTGGGATTGCCCCGACCCAGGTGTAGGACCTTGCACTTGGCTTTGTTGAACTTCATAAGGTTGGCATTGGCCACCTCTCAAGTGTGTCAAGGTCTCTCTGGATGCCATCCCTTCCCTCCAGCGTATCAGCCAAACCACATAGCTAGGTGTCATTGGCAAACTTGCTGAGGGCGCTTCAATCCCACTGTCCCTGTCTCCAACAAAATGTTAAACAATGCTGGTCCCAATACTGACCCCTGAGGAACACCACTCGTCAGCAGTCTCCACAGTGGTATGGGCAGCCATGGGGATGAGGAAGTAGGCTGTGAGCACCCCACAGCTGTCAAATGTTGTGTATCCAGAACTGCTTCATGTCAGTGCCTCCTTGGAAGATGAACAAGATGATTACATTTTACTGGGTGCTTTCAGAAAGAACACATTGACACAGCTGTGAAGTGCCTGGATCCACTGCAATGTGGGGACACACCAGTAAATAAGAGCAATCTGTGGTGACAAGTGTCCAGGCCAGGCTGTACTCAAAACATGGTCTTAGCTGTCTCATGAGGGTCCTCAGTTCTGAAAACTGGGACTAATAAATTAATGGAATAGGATTACTTTTAAATTCCCCACCTGAAAAGCAAACACCTAAGTCACAAGGGCTATCATCTTCTGTACCTGCAGGAGTTGGAAATAATAAAAGTGTTCAGCATATGTTGGGGAAGGACGGACTTCTTCTCCCTGTATTTACTACATCTTCCCGCCAGTGTCCTCTTGCAGCACTGAGCAGGGATGATGGTGTGTCAGCTCCAGGGGAAGACACCCCCTTTTGTCACAAGTTCCCTGACCTTGCCGGGGTCCAGAATGATGCCTGGACCCTTTCTCTAGTAAATGTTTTCAATTCTAAATATGAGCACATGCACTTCAGTATGTCACTGTGTGGAGGGCCAAGTCGGGTCTGGGCCTGGCGTTTGATTATTTTGCCATAAAGCAAGAGCTCTAAAAGTTTCAGGCTTGGATAAATAATCACTGCCCTTTTTTTAAAGAAATTTATTTACAAGAGCATCAAAATGGAAGTGACAGCAGTGACAGCAAGTAAATTACCACTGCCCAATTGAGCCCAAAGAGAGTTTGGGGCCTGAAATGTCCCTTCATGTAGATTAACAGAGAAAAGAAAAACACACTAGACACATGCACATTGACTTTACCAGTACTTAAATTTCTCATTTTTGTGCTAGTCCCTGAGATGCAAAAAATGCTATATTCTTCCCTGCTTCTGTTCCTGTGTTACAGGCTCATAAGATTTGCAGTTGGAGATCTTTATTCATCATTAGATTTGAAAACAAACTTGTCAGGCAGTCTTTGCTGAGCTTGTTCAGTTCCTTTTCTCTACCCAACGCAGGAACACAGAGCCAGCCCAGTAAGCCTGCTGCTGCGTTTCCTAGGCAATCCTGCTCAACGCTGACCAACTTCTTGTGAAAGAGCTGCAAAAATGCCAAGTACTGGTTGCTGCATTTACAAATACACCTTGTTCCTTCTCACTGAGAGCCCAGAATTTCACAGGGGAGCTTGCACGCCCTTGCAGCGCTGTCCTTCGAAAGTGTCCAGCTCAGGCAGAGCACTTTGTTACCATGCCATTGCTTATAAAACAAAATCAAAAAGCCTTTAATCATTTTCTAGAAACAAAGGCATCTTCTGCTGGGATGCAGGGAAAGGTTCGCTGGAAAATTGTTTTAACCTGGGCTGCTAACCTAATAGAAATTTCCATGTCTTCGAGGTTATAAGCCGTAGCATTTTAGATTACTGAGACTGAATAACTCCTTGAGAATAAACCTCCTTAGCTTACAGGTTGATGGTTCTGCATGTCTTAAAGGATTTGGTTCTATTTTCAGCTTTTCTCTTTACTTTTCTTTTTTTTAAGAGATAAATGGAGATAGTTCCCCAAATAACCTCAATGTGTGAAGGTCTTGGGCTGCCCCATAAACCCAGCGTGTGCCTGGGAGACAGCAAGGACGAGCACCAGGCTGACTGCAGTGGCTCAGCTAGATCAGCCCCAGGCAAGGGGTCAGAGCCCCCTAGGTGGGGGAACTATCGGTCTGGCAGGGTTTAGCCTCATGGAGCTACCAAAATGCACAAGAACATTCATATTAATGTCCCCCACCCTCTTTATCCATTCTTACTTAAAGAAAGACATCTAAATTTCACAACAAAAACTTCACAATAAAAGGTGCATGTTAAAAATGTGTGAAAGGAAAAATCTAGCCCCAGCCTGTATACGGGATCAGAATATGAGTCCAAAGAGCATGAGGGCATAGATGCAGCACAATTTATCCTGCAGGATTCAAAACAAAGAAAAGGCATGCCAGTCTCCAATGTTTCAAAAAGCTCCGTGACTGAGTTACATGAAAAAAGGTTCAATCATAGCAGAAAATAGAGTTAAGTTAACAGAGAAACTGTCACTTTTGAAGATGTAGAAAGCTGCAAGATCAGATTTGTCATAAGGAGTCAAACTAGTGAAATCTACCTTGCTTGCTAGCAAAAATAAGTATTAAGCATCCCTCCAAAAAGAAGCTTTAGAGAAATTCATAATCCTCTTTTTATGGAATTTTATTTCAGAAAGGGGCAATTCTGCACATGATTTATCTTCTTCTGTGAATAAATTTGTTAAGCCTGAGAAGATGGACTCCATTATATGATCCCATAGTCAGATAGCATGATATGCAGCTGTGAGATGTGTTTTTATGCAGCAGAGATACAGCACAATTGCAATAAGTCTTCTCAGAAGGGCTGCAAATCCAGTAAGAATGGTAAAATTTAATCTTTTGTTAAATTAGCTTTGGTTATTGATTTCTCTGGCATTTTAAAATGAAGGGAAGAACCAGAAGTAACGTGTGGCATAAAGCTCATTAATTCAAAGCTGAATTCATCTCCAAAATCCTATTGATGCTGTTGAGTTTTACCTCAAATGTAGGAAATTTCCTGCACCCACAAAATGAGGGTTGGTGGTGAACAGACTGTAGAGCTGACAGGGAAGCAAGTTATTACACGTACTTACTTATTCCAACCTTTGGCTGGAATAACAGCTACGATATTTGGGCTGTTACTCACCATCACTTTTCAAGGGTACAGGGGCTGCTGGATCTGTTTAAACAGAAATCTGTGACCTGTACCTGACCCACCCTCACATTACCCCCAGCCTGCACAAAGAGCGGGTCACCTTCTCTACTGCTGCAGTGCAAATTGTTAAAGATTATCGTTTTCTCGGGAAGGTCTGCAGGCATGCTCTGCTGTTCCCAGTGAAATACACTGTGGCTTTACCATTGATCAGCAGAGGGCAAAAAGGAGAATTTCATTCCTCTGGAAAGAAATGCTCTCCAGCAATTTTCTTCCCTTTTTTTTTTTTTTGTTTTGTTATATGTGCCTGTCCCTTCATCTGATTTACTGAAATCATTCCAGTTTTCTCTGCAAAATGCTTTTATTCAATAAAAATATGTCCTCTTTCAGCTTCCTTTGTGTTTGCTGGCCTTGATTTTACTGCTCTGCTGGCTGGCAACAAGGTCTGAACTCCCTTTGCTGTCCCTCCCTGTGCAATGGAACAGTCAAATACACTTTACTTCCAGGTACTAAGGTGTAGCACTGTCCAAGCTTGACTGGAACAACCAGTGCCAAGCTAGAGGGTTGGATAAGGTCTCTGTCAGGTTTAGCAAGGTAACTTCACCAAGAGCGTTACAGGCAAAGGAGGTACCTCCTACCTGAACTAAGCATAGAGAGTAAAGCCTGCTCTGCAGATTGTGAAAATGGTTTGACATGCCAGCTTGCACCCTGCAGGACAGAGCAGCCCTGCGCCAGACAGAGGGACATCCAGCCCTCATGTCATGAGGCTGTGTTCGGGTTTGGGCCCCCCACTACAAGACAGACACTGAGGTGCAGGAGCCTGTTCAGAGGAAGACAATGAAGCTGATGAAGGATCTGGAGTTCAAGTCTTAGGGGAAGCAGCTGAGGGACCTGGGGCTTGTTTAGTCTGGAGAAAAGGAGGCTCAGGGGAGACCTCGTTGTACTCTACAACTGCCTGAAAGCAGTTTGTAATGAGGTGGGAGTTGTCTCTTCTCCCATGTAACAAGCAATAGGACAAGAGGAAATGGCCTCAAGTTGTGCCAAGGGAGGTTTAGACTGGATATTAGGAAAATAAAAAATACCAAAAGAATTATCAAGTCTTAGAAGAGGCTGCCCAGGAAAGTGGTGGAGTCACTATTCCTGGAGGTATTCAGAAGACATGTAGAAGTGGCAGTTAAGGACATGGTTTAGTGGAGAACTTGGCAGTGCCAGGCCTGTGGTTGGATTTGATGATTTAAAGGTCTTTTCCAACCTAAGTGATTCTATGCCTCTATGATTGTATGTTTAATAAGCAGTCTGACATTAATCATGTTGCCCTGTTTCAGTCAGTGGGGGTGCTGCATGTGGCCCTCACATAGTTAATCCTCTTGTACTGCTGTAGGAAAGAGAACACATGCTTGACACCAATGGTGCAACCCTCGGGTACAATTAAACATCAGGAACTACTCAAACATTTGTAAGGTTTCCTTTTTATGCACATCTGTTTGTTGACCTTTGGGAAAGAAACTCTTTCATGGCCAGTTTTCAGTGATAAGAAGCTGCTATCACAAAAAGCCGCTGTCACAGCTGGCACGATACCAAAGACAGAGCTGGGAGATTGAATTGTTTCTGGAAGGGGTTTGTCCTAGTCCACATGGGGCAATGCTGGGAAGTTTGCTCTGCTCTCAACCTTGGTTTATCTGTTCAGCGGGTAAATGAAGGACTTCAATCTCCGTGGCTGCAAGCTCGGCAGCTTTCTGCACCACACATCACTCACTTGAAGATAAAAACAATTGTGGAGAGTCCCAGATCTCTGGTGCAAGCTGTTATTTGATTTATTTATTGGTGCAGGGCTCTAAAACATGGTAGGTGCTTTTCCGCAGATAGGAGGAGACATAATTCCCTAACTCTGAAGGGCTGACAGCAAAGATGTAGCATACATGAAGAATGCTAATACAGAAACAGGCAGAAAGAAAGCTCACACTAGATTAAGTGGTTGCTTATGGTTGTTATACAAGTCTTGGCTGTTGGAACACAGACATACATATGTACTCATATATATTCTTTATGTATGCACCTCTGTACTGAAGACATCATATGTATAAACAACGAATGAAGGCCTGAAGATGTATGCAATGGGAATTAGGAAAAGTCCAGCATTTCCTGGCCAAGGTACCAGATCTAACCATGGCTTTAAATTATTACAGTGCTCAAAATAGTACAAAGGTCTGCAATCATTGCAGAAAGCAATCTGTGTGCAAGGGACAGAACAGGCATGGCTCTAAAGAGCAAAAATGTCTTCCATTGCCCCATGAATAGGGTCTGCATGTGAAAGAGCAGATCCGTGCTCAGTGAGCAGAATAGCACACACTGGAAGGTGTGCAGAGTACCAGCTGGCTGCGGGCACTGATTACTGAGCTACCTCTGGTGAAGCTCCAGCTCTCCAGACAGTCCCTGTTTGCAACAGTGAGTTTATCATAACTGGCTTACTTGCATGATCTCAACTAGCTGCTCTGCTAAACCCATTTATAACTCAGTGCATAGATTGCCGCCTTTTTAACCCCTGCTACAGCCCATTGAGGGCAAAGCCTCCTGCCTCTTGCCCTTGAACGGGTTGCTGTGGCAGTAGTGAACTTCTAATACCAGTGCATCTTGGCAAGGGTTTCTTCTGGCCTTTACTTTGTATTGTTGGCTTTTCAAGAAACCAGCTGAGACACGTGTGTCTCTTTCATTTAAAAAATGAAAGAAATAATACTGTAGAGAGGGATGTAAAAATTAAACAGATGCCCTATTTCTCATCTAAGGAGACTGGTGGTAAGAGGTGTTTGAGGGTATTTCTAGAGGGCTGTGACACTAGCTGCAAGCACTGAGAAGACCACCTGAGTTACCAGCTATTATTTAAGACTTTGTACCATGTAATGATTTCCTTTCTTCCCGAGATTAAAGACAAAAAAAGCAATACTGTCTCTTTAGACAGGAATAATCAACATTCAAAGCCTTTTTTGCCACTTAGGCAGAAAAGCCAGATATTGAGTGACTAATTCCTGTAAGTGGGTGAGAAGAGATGTTGTGCTGCCTCATCAAAATGCCACAATCATGGCATGGCCACTGCCTCTACCTGCCCTTTGGCAGGTAGCAGGCAGGACAGGACACTGCTGGATATTTCCCATTGCGGATTTAGTGGCTGCACATGAGCTAATGATGGCAAATCCAAAGGTAGGATTGCAGCCATACCAGTTTGTCTGACCCTTTTGTGTGGTTTTCTCAAGTGAAAGGCTTACAAGAGGCTCTGGGGTTTGTGGCTTTTGCCTAAGAGCAAACGCATGTCCATCACTCTGACTCAAAACTCAAGCTGCTTCTGCTCTTACTCCCCCGCTGCTCCTTCCTTCCCTGTAGACTGGAGTCAGGCAGCAAGCAGTGACTCTCAGTGCTTGACACCAGCGAGCACCTTGCGCTAACTCAGCCAGGAGCAGCTCCAACTCAAGCTCCAGGACGGGAGGGGAGAGCAGCAGGGTGGATGAGATGCACTCCTCCAGCACAACCCAGCTTTGGTCTTTCAGCCAAGCACTCTGCTTCCTTCTCTTTCAAAGTAAACCCTTGTTTACCAGTGAACTCAGAGAAAGCTGTGCCTTTGGCCTCACCAAATCCTGTTCACTGGGGAACAGGAGTTGGCCCAGGGCCCACCTGGACCCTCTGCTTTCTGGTTGTGCTCCTGAAGCTGCAAAGCTGCCACCCTAAATTTTAACCAAAGGTAAATTTACCCAGCCCTCTCGCAGCTTGGTTTCACGCTGATGTCTGATATCTTCCTGCTCATACAGACTGACACCCACTGGACCACACAGAGGCCACCACTGGATCCCTGAACCTGCTCTTCCCCTCTTCCCCTCTCTGTGCTTCCACATCCCTCCTGCAAGCAGCAGAGCTCTTGCTGCCCACCAGACCCACAGCGTAGCGCCAGCTGGGGCTCAGCCCTTGCGCTAGCACATCTGCCTGCTTCCAGACTGCTTTAAGGATTTAACCTTTCCTCTCTGCTCTCATTCCAAGATTTTCCTTCAGGCCTTTGTCATCTGGAGTCTGGATTACCACTGCAGCTGTAGCCTTGCCTCCTGCAAGTTCCCACACAAAAGTCCTCATCCTGGATTGTTGATGGGGTGGCCTCACCCCGCTTTGAGGTCCTCCCTGCTGAATATGGGAAGGAACAAGGCAAGATACATTTCACTGCTCACTTTTCTCACTGCAAAGCTTGGCAGTGCTGCACTCCTACACCTCTACACATACAAGCATCTGTACAACCTCTCTTTACAGCATGTCCTGGTGTGGTTTTGCAGGAACTGTTTTCCTCCCCACGACACCTTCGTCTCACCCTGCATATGATGCACACTCTGGACCTTGTGTTACAGGGGTAGCTGTACAGCAGCACAGTCCCCTTTCCCTAACTACACTGTGGCTGCTGCACCCACCCCTGATCCTGGCTCAGTATTCACAGAGACAATCAATCACTCCTGACTCATCTCAGCACCATTTCTAGTGTGACATCTCAACACCATTTCTAGTGTGACATCTCAGCACCATTTCTAGTGTGACAGAGTCGCTAGCTCTGCAGGCAAATCGCTGCAATACATTACCAACATGGAGCTGGTTTCCCCTTGTGGGAAAATGCAGACACAGGTGCCCAAGGCAGCAGTGCTCTTCTGGAATCCCCATTTCCCTCTTGCAATTTACCTTGTTGCCTCATGTTCTCTTTATCCATCATCCGTTCCTGCATTTTGCCCTTACCTCAGCTTCCCCAGCCATCTCCATCTATACTAGTAATGGTTGTATAATAATGTTAGCAAAGGATATGTTTTCTTTTGCAGAAAATCTCTCCCTAGTCTAGCTAAGTCGAATTCAAGCCTGACAAGGAGGACTTGATGAAAACCTAGAGAAAAAGACCTGGAAGAAGAATAGGTGTCCTGAGTCGTGATCAGCAATCTACCATCAATCCTCTTGCATTTATACGAGCTTCAATGGAGGTTAAACACTCGTTGCAAATGCGCTTTTCTGTACATGCTTCTTACAGTACAGTATTTTTAAATTAAAAAATATATATTGCCCTGGAGAAAATAACCTTCCATTTGGCACAAAACACAGTTCTGGACAACAAGCAGATCTGCGTACATTTGCTTTCTTTTGCACAATGTCTTATGCTACTTCCTCCCTTCTCTAGAAAATTCACAATGAAATATAAGCAAATATATATATTTTATTTTTGCTGTGAAAGAAAGGAAGCCTGTCTTTTATAGTTCCTGTAGCTATAACTAAAACATGTGTTTTCAACATAAATCAGAGTGATATAACTATTTACACATCTCGTACAGTGCCTTTTTGTTCCTTCTACAGAAATCTCTTAAAGGATCCAATAGAAAATAACTCTTTTACATCCACCTTCAAAGGCTGTATTCTCATTTATAATGAGCAAAGAAAAACACCAGAGCAGATGATGGTGAAGGAAGCTGGGGCCTGCAGACCTGGGTTGTTTGGGAGTTCTCCCTCTCTGCAACACACACATTTTGTTGAAGCTATGAAACCATTTCATCATAAGGTACCAGCAGAAGTGCAGACCAGATTTACCCAGCTAGGTCACTGGAAGCCAGGGTGAAAATACCCAAGTTGAACTGCACAGACTTAGACATGTGGCTGGTAGACTCTGGCTGGTTTTCCATCCCTGTGACGGGGGAAAGTGTTAGCATCTTACATGATGCAGAGAAGGAGAAGTAGACATTTCTAAATGGTCTCTCAGGTCAGCTTCGCTGTACTGTCCCACCCAGGAACCCTGTGCCATCCAGTTGAGTGATAAGGGAGGCATATTTTGAGAAAGGTGGCTGTAATGGTGCAAACATCCTCTGGCTGTTCCTCTCGCTGCAGGGGTAAAGTCTGACCACAGCCAGACACAATCGTGATGAGAAAGAGGAGCAGCAGGGCTACACAGCCTGGGATTGGGGTGGAGGACCTGCCTGGCTGGCTCCTTGAACAGGGACTTAGAGCACTGTCCCACAGCAGTAAAGCATAGCACTACCTGGAAGTGTGTGACCACAAGTTGAACCAAGCAGGAAGAATGGCAAGAGGAGGTGAGGCTGTTTGACTTGGCTCTGGGATACTGGTAAACTAAAGGAAATGTCAGTAAAGGCAAAAATGTCACTCTAATAATAGTAACTCTGTAGTAATGCTGCTCCTTCTTTCACTCAGAAATCCCAAACACTCGGTGGGGTAATAGGAAGAAGGCTGTTTACCCACTGTCCCACCCAGGAACCCTGTGCCCTCCAGTTGTGTGATAAGGGAGGCATTGGTGGGGGGCAGGTGGACATCTGAGAAAACACAGAAACACCTCGGACATGACTGCAGAGACCACAAGGAAACCCTGGAAACACCAGGCTCACTTTCATTTTCAGCAGCCAGTGGCAGGAGACTGAGCCATGCAAAAAGGCAGAATGAGTTTTTAGGTCTAGCCTGTTCCCTGTGCATCCCGTTTTAGATCAGAGTCGTGCAGAGTCAAGCGGTGATCAGCGTTTGGAGGAAAAGAATCAGAAATATGATTATTGCTTCCTGTAGAGGAAGTAAGAACATAACCTTCTCCAAGCCTGCTGTGACATAGAGCAGTGTTTTGCTGTCGCTGGTGAATGAAATTGCACATCAGCCGAACAACAATCAGCTGTCCCAAATGATTCTGTTTTCTTGCCTTTTAGGCCTTACTGATCCACTTCCCAGAACCACACTTTCAGGCTTGACTGATGCACATGGTGAAACCTACACCTTGGAAATGCCAAGGGTGGCTCTGTGGAAGCCCTGTTCTGAAAGGATGCCTGTGCACCACTATATCAACAAGTTGCACTTGTGCCCATGGAGCCGCCAGGATGCCTGGAGGGGCTGAGAGCCGTCTGCTTCTGCAGGAGCTCACTCACAGGAGCTCTGGGACAGTGACATTGCCAGGAGGCCATGCCATGCACAGCACAGCTGCTCCCTGTCTTCTGGCCTGCAGCACATGCTGCACTCGGCTGGCACTTGTGTGGAAGCAAACACCTTCTGAGCACCTCCCTTTGCTATGCCCCGAAGGGAAGCCTCCCTGCACTGTGGATGCTCAGCACTTCTGAAAAGCAAATGAACAGCTGGGAAAGCACATAGACAGACATGTGCTTTTTTCCTCAGCCAGGGCCAGTGGATGTTTCAGGTTCAATAGAAGTGACACATTGTTTGGTTTTATTTGGAAAGAGCTTGAGGACCAAAAACGTGAGGTACAACCAGTATGCACTTATTACAGATGTCCATACTCTGGCTATGTGTCAGTGCTAAGATTCAAAGTCAATATCCTGGCAGTGAGCATAGAAACAGTTTGCACCTCAGAGAAATATCCTTAGACAGTGAGGAGTTCATGTGCTGTTTAAATTAGAAAGAATTTTCTCTGCAACCACAAAGAGAAGCTTGCATGTGTATAAAGGGTTGAGAAGTTACTGTATGATTCTTCAGTGATGAAAGACACTAAGCCAGCATGCTCTGGCCAGTTTACCAGCCAAATGCACATGGGTTTTTCTTTTGTTGTTCCTGCTCCCTGAACATCTTGCACTGTGTGATTTATTTATTAAGAATATTATGTTTGATTCAGCTTAGTATAAAACAGGGAGAGCTGAAAAAGTGGAAGGCAATATATGAGTAACTTCTAGCTGCTGACCTCTGGTGTGTCTGCAACTTGCTGTTAGGACAACTGCATACAAGCAGAAAAGCTGTGTGAGCAAAGAGGCAAACAATAGAGTTCTATTAGAGAGAAAGCATCACCACTGTGTACTGGAAGGTACATTGAAATCAATGTTAATAGCTTTCTTGGAAAGAGTTTACAAGGTAAATGTTCCTGAGAATTGTCTAGCAAATAGATATTCTGACTCACAGGAAGAGACTGTAGTGTTTCGTGACTACTTAGCTACTTACTGTACCACCTGGATGAGGCAAGCAGAAATTTCTTTTTACTGAGCTAGAGAGATGCCAGTTCCAATGTTTCCAGTGCTCATAATTTATTTCTGAATCTTATTCTTATTTCCCCTTAAAGCCTTTTTACTTGGAATCCTGTAAGCACATCACAAACAGGGCTTTCATTTCTTGCAAAGAGGAAATTGGCAGTTCTCTTGTTTTATGAGGAAAATATTTTAAATATAGCCTAAAAGTTCTCCCCCTTCTCAGCACTGGCAAAACTTTGCCTTGTGAGTTATAAATACATCCGCTAGCAAGGGCTAAGGAAGCAATTCAGGAATACCTGAAAAATTCAGGACCTTCACGTAATACAGCCGCAGAGGGCTTAGCCAGCTCCCCAGACAGAGGTAGGCCAGAACACATCACCTGCTGCTGGTGGACAGACAGCAATGGCAAAAAAGCAGTGGAGCCCAACTCCAGCTGTTGAATTCTACAGTTTGGGAGCAGAACTTGTAGTAATATCATTTACCCTTTAGCCACTACATGTTGAACTGATGGCTGATGCCAGTGAATGTCATCAGAAAAAATGATACTAGTGTATTACTCAGTCAGTGTTAACGAGCCTCGAATAATCTAATTTTTCAGGATAATTAGGCTGCCCCATCTCTGGGCTTGTACCGCAGCATCCTGCCTCTACAGCACTGAAATAGTCTTGTCCTGTGTTATCTCCAGGCTGGCCACCTATATGTCTATAAAGACATCCATACTGTGCACCATGAGAGATGAAACTCTATGACTCCCATTTACACAGTGCTATTTCCCTAAACAATGGTCACCACGGCTGTATCCAGATTAGAAAATAAAATAGATCAAGGACTGCTGTGTGGCACTGAGGGCAGGTGGCCCATATCTGCCTGGCTAAGCTCTCCTTCCCAGGATAATGGGATGGCTGCCTCCAAACTGCCTGGGACATCTATATCCTAAGACACACCTTGGCTGGATCCATAACTCTAAGCAAACTACTCACATGAGCACTCAAATTATGCCTCCTTTTTCCTAACAGACCCCTTGGATCCAAATTTCCTTTCATACTGGTATAAGCCAACACTATAAAGCATGAACACAGGAAATGGTGAAAAAAGCCCCATTCTCCTGTGACACAAGCAATTGTCTCTTCACCAGGCATCTAGGGAGATTTTTATTTCATCTTGTTTCGTTCTCCATTTTTCAGTTTTGCAATCAGTAAAATCATTAGTATTATTCAAATAGAATTCACAGAATCCTTTCAGATGAACGGCGACTGGTTGTATATGTATCCACCCTAACATCTTGGCCTTGTTTTCCTTTACATACCACCATAAATCAGTGAAATCACTATATATAACCAGTGAGAGATCAGAATCAAGTCTATGTGTAGTGACCATTATTAAAGGGAAAAAAAGTGCTTCCTTCCCATTCTATCACATAGCATCATTTGCCAAACAACATGCTATGTTGCCTTCAGGCGCGTGATTAATGCCAATGCAGTTCCAATAAAGCTTACAAAGCACACCACCCCAGTCTCCCTGGAGAGTTAGCAACAACAACAAGCAAAGCCTAAACGATGCTGTTCATCTTTCAGTCACCAGGGACTCCCAGCCTTTTCCTCATTTCTGAGTATTAATCTTTATTTCTTTTTCAGAGTAATGACATTTTTTAGCAGCGAATATTTTTATCAGCTGGCTACAACCACTAGACACTGAGTGTTCATTTCAGCTGTCTTGTTGAAAGGAATTTGCCTTGGAGTGCCACTTCCATTTCCCTTTTTCCAATTTGCTTATTCTCTTATTTGCATATTGTTTTCCAATTTGTTGCTATATAGGTTTTCTTTGCTGTAAATACTAACCCTCACCTCCTTTGCTGGGGCAAAGGGCTTTCTTTCAAAATTAAGGTATTTTGTGTGTCATTCACGCACAGCACTAGGTACAAGTCCTTTTGTGACTGGTATACTAGC
>NW_009941427.1:0-53612 GCF_000696875.1 Nestor notabilis | reverse complement strand
TATAAAAAGATTTATTTTTCTATAAATATTATGGAATTAGTTTTCTCCCTACAAAGGGTATCTGTGGTATATAAAATTTAAGTAAGGAATTTATTTACTTTTCAAGCTGAATTGCCTGTGGAAAAAAGTTTGCTTTAATTAGTCTATACATTTCAAATAGAAGACAAACAGATCAGATCATCACAGTTTTGTATGATATTTGTAATAAGAAGTGATCCCTTTTGCAGAGTCTCTCCCCAAGAGTGGTAGCTGCCTATCAAAGCAATACTATTTCCAAAGAGTTCTGGTTAGAGAACAAATCAATAAGTAAAAGTAAAGTAGAGGTTATTCAATGAGAAGACATACCTCTGGTAAGCTACATAAGTAGCTCTTTCCATCACCTTTGTCTAGAAGTTTGGAGGCAAACAGTTGAGGCTGGGTGTGATAGCATACAAAATTACTCTTGTCAAAAGTAATGTTAGCTAGTATAATAGGAATTCTATTGCTAAAAGAAGGTTTTGAGGTGGAAGTATATTGCCTGAAGTTCTGAGAATAAACAGTTATTTTTATTCATTACCAACTTACTACTGCTTTTATTACACTGATATATATACTTCTGCATATACTGCATATTTGACTTGAGCCTGCTTTTCCAATATCGCCATCTCCTCTTGAATTCAACTGAATTGCGAAGATCCAGCCTATCTGGAAAACACACTGTAAATACTTCTGCAAAGAAAACATATACACTGAAAGCTCTTATACGATAAAAATATCACTTTAACTGCACCATCTAACAGTCCTCAGAATAACCCAATTATTTTTCTTCCAACTCAGAAATTAGAAAAAGGAAGGGTGCTTATTTTTCTCTCCTTATCTAGATATCAGTCAGGAATATCCCAGTCTTGTTGATTTTTGGCAGAGTCAAATGTAATCTACATTCTGGATTATGAAAAACATAGGTCATACTCCATAAAACCAAGAAGACTGTAGACATCATTAATATCAAACTTACTACACAGCATGCTGAAGAAGATGTTAGAATACATGCCAATAGGCTGTGTTTTCAAATCACTTTAACAGTAAAAGGAAATGTTAAAAGCATTAGCCATAGAAAGATTTTCTATCACTCTAATTTCTGTAAGTTATATAGCTGTGACTTCAATAAAAAACACTCATGTAGAAAAACAAAGTGACAAATTGAAATAATGGAGCAATTTCTTTAGACTCTAAAGTAAATAAGTGTAATTTTTTTTTTTTATCCTCTTGTTTCTTCTCCTGAATTGCAGTTACTTACAACACAGAAGAAAGCATTTTCTGCAAAAGCTCTTAAGCAGCAAATTTATGGAAGTGGAAATAAAATAAAAGAAAAGCAAGAAATTATTTAATATTTTGCCTAGTGCTGTGAGATCTTTTTCTCTGTTTGTTCTGCGTGCCACTCAAATACATTCTCAAGCAAACTTATTTGACACTCTGATTGTGACAAAAGCATCTTTCTTTTTACTTTTTTCATTCTTCTAAATTGCAATAAAAATCTGCACTATGAATGACCTTTGAAATAAAACATCCACAGCAACGCTCCATAGCTCTCATAAAATCAACTCTTTAATTAGTTGTTTGGTTTTTTTTTTTCTGAAGGAATGTGTAAAAAGAGCACAGTAAGAATTATGCTGCTGCTGCTCATACCCATGAGTATCCAATTCAGTAGCCTAAGTTTTCAAAACCATAGAATGCGAAGAGAAGCAGAACTGTGGCAGTCTGTACATGCAGCTCAGTCCTGTCTTGGTTTCTTAGTAAATACCCAGCTGAAAAGTATTCTCTATAGCTCTTTGATAAGATTTTAGGCCTTCACATGACTGCTAAATAAACCTACTGATGGGAAAAAGTCAGTCTCCTGCTCCCACCATTAAGAGATATGGTTAAGGTTTGTTTGAAGCTGCTTTCATTCAGATAAATCTTCTGGAACAGTAGAGTCTGCAATATTTGTAATTAGGCAAAATATAAGATCGTGTTGTATACCCCAAGGAAGAACTGAAGTGCCTGAGGTGTGTGGTCTAGGCAGCCTTTTGTCCTTGCTAACAGACTGCTTATCTGTAGCCCTGGGGCTGCAGATTGCAATTGCACAGCTGTTGTTGTTGCCTTTTTGCCAGCAGAGCTTCCAGGGAAGTGCAGACTGTGCACAAAAGTAGTACAAAAGGTGTAATGCACAGATCTTGCTAGTCACTCTGAGGAAGCTGGGAAAAGACCTGCGATCGAATTAGTGTCTGATTCTCTCCAGTGTCATTTTAGAAGTTATATTAATTCTGAAGGTTTGCTTTATTATTGCTTCCATTATATCAGCTCTGTTCATAAATGTGAAGCTTTCTATCAAGGTTTTAATTCCTAAACCTTTAGAATATATGAAAGAGGCAAAGCAGTACACATGGTGATATGCAAAGATACATGTAAATATTGTATTTGACATAGACTACCAGCACACATTAGCAGCATTGGATTTCTAGCAGAATTTGGTTACACTGTTCAGATTTTCATTGCTTTTTTGTTTGACTGATTTTGTGTTTGGGGTTTGTGTTTTTGTTTGGTTTGTTAGTTTTGTTTGGTTGTTTTTTTGTTTTTGTTTTCGTTTTCGTTTTTTGGTTTGTTTGGGTTTTTTTTTCCATGAGCTAGAAGAAACCATTTTTCATTTTTCCTAAAAAGCTATCTTGTGTAACAGGGTAGTGTAAACAGTAAATCATTTGGGTGGCTAGTATTTACAAAGAAAAATAGTTTTACAGAGAAAAATATACTGAGTGCCAGCCACCTCTATTCTGGAAAGAGCTCTCAGTAACCGACCTCTCATGACAACTTGCTGCCACCAGTGCTCCTGGGATGTAGGTGTGTGGTGTCGACCTAAATGTTCTGATGCATGGTGACCTGTGCAGATAATGGGCAGTATCATGTTTCTTTCTCTTTAAATTACACTTGTATTTCTTTATGTCAAAACTTTTTTTCTGTTTTTACTCAAGCCAGAGCTTGTTTTCAAGTGGATCTACAAGAAAAGTGGAAAAGCAAACATGCATAGGTGGTTTTTATATGGACATTCCCTAACTTCTCAGAAAGTGGCTCTACAAAGCTGATATAAACCACATAGTGGAATTACCTTTAACTGTGTTTTTTTGGTAGGTGAATGAATGTGTGTTAAGAGGAAAACACTTCTCACTGCTTTTCCTTAGCTTTCAAAACTGGTCTATTTGATGTAACTGGAACCTTTTTATTATTATGTATGAGACTATTTTTCGTATTTTTCATAGAAAAAAAGGAGCTGAACTTTCCATAAAAATTAGACTGTCACTGTAGTGACAACGCAATACAAAAGGTGCTGTAAGTACTGTATTTTTGCTGTAAGTACTGTATTATGGAACTAATTTTTAGTTTTCTTCTTAAGAATTTATTTATTCTGTGAAATCTAGGCATTTCAAACATTTCTCCAGTGCCACTATGGAAAAAGTTTGGGGACAGAAATTCAAACATGAATATTCTATATCTTAGCTGAGGGGTTTTGATCACTGTAGACTCAATCTCTCCTTTTGAAGAATAACTCCAAAGAGAGATAGAGATCCACAAGAGAATAGCAAATTAGCCCCCCCTTTTTTCCCTGTCTCTCTTTTTGATCAGAAATTCCATCTTTGTCAAGAGACATTTTCCAAGTCCAAAGTTTTGATGAAGATAACACATTTCCAATGGAAAAAAAAAAAAAAAAGCATTGTCAAAATGTTTCTGGGGAGCTGTTTCTAACAAAACTCTACTTTTTTAAATCCAGAAATTATTAGATTGTTAAAAGCAGTGACATTCCCCAAGTAATTTCAAATCTAATAAAAATACCTGTAGCATTCTTTATACACAAGGAAATACAGTGAAATTTTGAGCCTAATGAAGTCAGTGGAAATAGTTTCTATGTATTTTTCCATGGAGCCATGATTTCATCTTCTTATAATCTTGTTTATGGGCAAGGAAGAAGCACACTTGTATGTAAGTAAAGCCAAGAATTTATTGTTAGTATAAATGCAAACTTAAGTTTAATCATTTTTAGTCCAGATGTAATCATTAAAGAAAGGGAAAGAAAAATAATGCAATTAAAATTGTTAAATATGCATTTCTCAGTCTCAACCTGACCTCCTGGAGCTATGCTTATTCTCCCATACTCCTCTGGGTCCTGAGGTGGGGATTTCATGCTGGTGCTGAGGGGGTGTGTGAAAGGGAGGATATGAGACAGGGGGGTCCTCAGTATCTGACAGGAATATGATGCTAATAGTTGCTTCTTCCTTGGTCTAGAATCCACTTTGGGTTATTTTTTATAGTTTTGGTAACACACTTTTACACTTTTCTGCTTCTTCTCTATCTTAATAGGACTGTATTTCCCTACACTGTGTTAGTCATAAATATCTTATTCTGCACGAAGTAACTGTTGCTGCTTCCTATAAAAAACTGCAGTTACATCATGTAAAGATAAACAAAAGTCGGACAAACTGCTGTTGATGCCTGGTCAACTAGAGAAACTGCTGTCACAGCTATACCAAGTAAAACAAAGTTGCAGGCAGGTCAAGAAAAGTTCATGCAGAGTACTGACAAACCTCAATGCTGAGGCCTTGCGTATAAGTACAGTGCTTATGGCCCATTACTGGCAATGCTAATGCTGTGCTACAGGGTTACAAACCTTAGTGATAAGGAGAACATGCACTATAACTGTTAGGAACTGGGACTATTCTGACAGTCTGCTATAATGTGTTTTCTGTGGTACTAGGAGAAATGACTGCTCAGGACATCTAGCAGCCAATTCAGTGCACAGATCTTAGGGATACTTTGTTTTTCTGAGAATTGATTTTTAGGAAATTGCAAAGACCTAGTACATTACTCAAAAATGGATAACAAACATGGAGCAGAAGCCACTAATGCTTTCCTTGCCTCTGACCTAAGGAGTTCAACAGTCACCTTCTAATTACTAGTGGGTTTGACCCTATAATAAAACCCCACATTCTCAAAAACCACAAAGCTACTACAGATCCTGAGGCCTACAGACCCTTCCAGAAGAACTTTTGAATCTTGCAATGTTGGAGAACAAGTCAAAAGTGGCTGAAACATTGAGAAGTTTGATTAACTAACACTTACAGTCTTGATCCTTTTCCAGGTGAAAGACCACTAAGTACCTGCTCTGTCTTATAATTGAAATAACAGTTGCTATTCCTTGTGGGTGAAGGACACCAAAGGTGAAAGCAATTAAATCCCTGTTACATTATACCTGTTGGCAAACCTGATCATTCACAGGCAGCGTGCTACATGCAGCTCAACATGCAGCTTGAGTAACATGGTGTACAACATTTACAAGTCTGGGTAATTGTCTTGGGTTCAGCTATAGCAGCCATTTTTTCTCCTTCTTAGTAGCTGGTGCAGTGCTGTGTTTTTGACTTTCAGTCTGGGAACAACGCTGATAACACCGATGTTTTTAGTTGTTGCTAAGTAATGTTTACTCTGACCAAGGACTTTCTCAGTCTCATGCTCTGCCAGGGAGGAGGGGAAGCCGGGAGGAAGCAGAGGCAGGACACCTGACCCAAACTGGCCAAAGGGGTATTCCATACCACAGCACGTCATGCCCAGTATATAAACTGGAGGGAGTTACCCGGAAGGCCCAGATCGCTGCTTGGGTCGGGCTGGGTATCGGTCGGCGGGGGGTGAGCGGTTGTGTCCTTTTCCCTTGTTATTCCTCTTATTATTATCACTGGTAGCAGTAGTGGTTTGTATTATACCTTAGTTACTGGAGTGCTGTTATCTCAACCTGTGGGAGTTACATTCCTCCGATTCTCCTCCCCATCCCTCCGGGAGCGGGGGGAGGAAGGAAGAGGAGGGGGAGAGGGAGCGAGCGGCTGCGTGGTTCCAAGTTGCCGGCTGGGCTTAAACCACGACAGTAATAAAACTGACATAGCAGTAGCTCCATTCAGCTATTCTGTCTTACAATGAGAAGTTTCTTTAAATCACTGTCACATATAGTGCTATACTGTGGGAAAAACATGAGAATTGCTGAAGCTAACGTATGGAATAATAACATGTAGGCATTTGTCGGTAAAAACATTTACATTTGGTGGTTCAGAGAAAATTTAAATTTTATTTATGTAATTATTTTTAGTTTATCACATAGGTAGAAAATCCCTTTGGATTTGAGATGTAACTCTGTGGCTTTTCTCATGTGAATTAAAATTTTGTCTGCTGGTATCTTGCAGTAGATACTATGGAATTCATTCTATTAATTTTTTTATCTAGGTTTTGTGAGTCATGAGCTTGTCTGGTTTTACAGATTGGTATGTTGCACACTTATCCTAAATGACTGAGAATTTTAGAAAACAAACTTCACTAATCAGAAAGAACCCAAATCTGGAGATGTGCAAACAGATACTTGCCATAAGCTGAAGTTCTCAGCGGATATGCTGTCTTTGGCTCCATAATGGCTTTGTGAACAGAGAAGCACCTGATGCACCATGAATCATCATAGAAGGTTAAGCAAACTGTTTGTCTCTGGTTTTCCCATCTTGGTAATTTTTGATTACATTCTTACAATTAAGGAAGAAACTTGCTGTAATTTCATTGCTTGATTTTTAGATCTATGTGAGGGTTTGGGTTTTGTTTGTTTGCTTTCTCTCTGTGTTTTCTTCAGACCTCAAAATACTGGAAAAATTGACTGGCAGTTTATAACACTATTTAAAAAATTTCATAGTTATAATATACACACTTAGTACTGTACACAAAGAACATTATATTAAATTATCATAAGAATTGCTATATTTACAGTACCTGATACTTTCTGGTAACCTCTAGGAAGGAACCCTAGTGTTTCCTTGACTTATGAACACCTCCTGATGTTTACAGATATTCTTCTTTGTCAGGTAAAATCATGGTCACAGTTTTGTAGGGATATTTCCTGACAATAACAATGTCCTTTTCCTGACATGCGTAAGTGAAGCTCTGTGTGGCATAAGAGAAAGAGAGAATGCAGAATTAATATAGCATTTTTTTATCATAACTTGGTACTTTCTAAAGTACTTTCATGTTACTTGGTACTTTTACATTGTCCTGGGTTCAGCTACAACAGTCATTTTTTCTCCTTCTTAGTAGCTGGTGCAGTGCTGGGGTTTTGACTTTCAGTCTGGGAACAACGCTGATAACACCGATGGTTTTAGTTGTTGCTCAGTAATGTTTACTCTGACCAAGGGCTTTCTCAGTCTCATGCTCTGCCAGGGAGGAGGGGAAGCCAGGAGGAAGCAGAGACAGGACACCTGACCCAAACTGGCCAAAGGGGTATTCCATACCACAGCACATCATGCCCAGTATATAAACTGGGGGGAGTTACCCAGAAGGCCCAGATCGCTGCTCGGGTCGGGCTGGGTATCGGTCGGCGGGTGGTGAGCGGTTGTGTCCTCTGCCTGTGTTATTCCTCTTATCATTATTACTGGTAGCAGTAGTGGTTTGTATTATACCTTAGTTACTGGAGTGCTGTTATCTCAACCCGTGGGAGTTACATTCCTCCGATCCTCCTCCCCATCCCTCCGGGAGTGGGGGGAGGAAGGAAGAGGGGGGGGAGTGAGCAAGTGGCTGCGTGGTTCCAAGTTGCCGGCTGGGCTTGAACCATGACATACATTTTATAGATTATCATTTTATAGATTATCATTATAATACTTATAATACATTAGAATAATATAATATATTATCATTATAATACTTTTCAACCCAAATATAATTGCAAATAATCTCCAAAACCTCTTCTAACATTTGCTTAAGAAAACCTGTTTTTCTGAATTTTGTTCAACAGTGGCTGGTCACACTCTAGGAAAAAAACAACACTGTTCAAGCCTAAATCTAGAAAACCAGAAAAACCAGCCTAAATGTCAAAGCCCAAAGTACCTTCTGATGGAGTTTTCTAGAACAACAGCTTCTAGAAAATTGTCTTATCCAAAGGTTCCAAGAAATATAAACCAACAAAAATATAACATCAGAGTAGTTATAACAGATTGGACAGTAGTATGGAGTGAAGAAGCCTTCCCTAGAATAGTATAGAGTGGATGGCCGATGTGAGGAGCCCATAAGCTCTGATTTGTTCTTTTTTGTTATTTTCTCCACATTTATTCCCTTTAAGAATTTAGGGTGCCATTGTTATCTTGCCTATCATTAGGATTTTTAAATCTATTAACAGTTGTAGTTTTCTTTTCTTTTTCTTTTTTTTTTTTTTTTATTCCTACATTGAGCAAATGATAGAAGGTGATTTTGCTTATAATTATTTAATGACATGCAGGAAAACCATGTCAGGAAAACTATGTCAAAGTGTGTTTTCTATATGTAGCCTGAGGGAAGCTAGTTTGCTGGTTGTCCTGGGCTCCAGTGCTAGCTAATGTGTTATCTTGGCACAGACATGACACTGACTACTTTTGCTCGGGATGCTTTATCCTAAGAGTTTACTGTCTGAAGTGAAAATTCAGTACTGGGTGTGGAAAAATAGAACACTGGTTTACTTAATAATTATAAGCTGATAAAATTCAATATTCAGATTGACATAGTGTCTCTTGCCAAACCAAAATCCTGATGGAAAATTTACAGCTGACCTATTTTTCACATTGTAAGATTTATGTTAGAATAGCCTGAAGCATTTTATTTCCAGATTCAGATTACTATCAACTAGATATGCATCTAGCAACATGTAAGATGAAAGAAGTGATGATTCATTGTCAGAATCCGACAAAATAGAATAACTCTATCTCTTGAAATATCCATGTTTTCTAAAGTCGCACAATGCATTGTAAATTCTTACTAAATCAGCTGGTGAGAATTCAGATTCCTATGAGTGTATGACAATGAGCCACCTGAAATGATACTTGTCAGACAGAAGCTGGTGATATTCAGATTAAATTCTTGTCCAGCATATTACTTGCTCTTTTGTCAGTTCAGATTTCTAAATAGAAAACAGGCAACTAAAAAAAAAAAACAGTAAAAAAACCAGTGCAGGCATTTTTCTGGGTTGGGTTTAAAAAAACACAAGTAAATAAAAAAAGTATCTGAGTATCTGTAGAACATATATACAGCAAGATCTAGAGATGGTCTTTGGGCTAAATGAAAGCCAAGTGTGTTGCAGTTAGTCATGTTTTGCTTTTTTTATACTGAAAAAATTCACCTCTCAAAAAAAGGAAAAAAAAAAATCCCTTGGACCTTTCTGTGGCATTTAAGGACGGTCTAAGCCAGAAAGAAAATTTAGTGGCTTTGAGGTCCCTAAGTCCTTAACCTTTTCAATGTTGACAAGAAAGCAGTAATGAATGAGTTTTAATTGTAACCTACAACTTACTGCAGCCGTCTTTATCCAAAAAGTTATGGTGGCAGCTATCTAATGCTGTTATGCTTAAGATCCTGTCAACACTGGCATTGTAAACCCCATTTGACCGCTTTTTGGAATTTGGCCATAAAAAATGTGCTTCAAATTGAACCTTGCTGTGCATTGCTTTAGACTAACAGCTTTTCCATTTTCTTCATACATATTTTAAATTAAATGGATTTTTAGTAAGCAAGACTAAAAGAAAGCTATACTTAAGAAAACAGGAGTTCTCATGGTAGTTAATTTGGTTTGTCTTCATTGCTCAGCCACTAAAGAACAAATAGATGAGATAAAAGTATTAATTGTATTTCTTTCATATCCTGTTTCTCACTCATATGGATTTATTTATCACTACCATCATTCAGGCATGCACGATCTCTCCTTCTGCTTCCTATCTCCTGTCTGTTTCATCTGTATTTATAGTTAGCTTCATTTTTTCACTTTCTTAAGTCTTCCTAGGATCTTCCAAATGGCTTCCTGCTTATATTCTCTTACAGTAATACTGCTGTCATAATGGAAAATCTATGACAGATCTTTAACTGCTGCACCTACCCTTTTCTTTCTTACCTATGTTTCTTTATTCTTTCAGTATTTCTCACTTAATCTGACTTGTACATTCTCCTTTCTACTTTACATTACCATTGCTAAGACTGCTGATCAAAACATGAACGAGAAATACTGGTGTCTTCAAATATATGTTTGTCTGTCTGTCTATCTATATAACTCTTCTTGTGAGATATAGATGAGCAGTGATCGAAACAAAACTTTTCCTGTCTTTTTTTTTTCTTCTTTTTTGGAGTATTTCTTCCCATTTATGATACACCATCTTCTGCACAGGCCTAGTTCTGCACTGGGAGAAATCGAAAGATCTCAGATTACAAGCTTTCATAACTTCTCATTTCTCCCAATAAAAGACCCAGCTCTCAGAAAGGGTCCAGCATACCTTTTTAAGAGCCTTTCCTAAAGCCATCATTATGGACTGATGGAACAGACATCACAGTGGGCAACACATAAAAAAGGAAAACATATGAAATATTTTACCAGAAAAATACAGAAATAGCAATGTAAAATTAAAATTATAATATAAAGTCTATTTGTAGGTGAGGTGAAATTTTTAGTTAGGTAACAAACAACACAGTGAAAAATACCATAACAGACAAATTGCTTTTGTCTAAGAATACTTAAATTTGACACAGGAATTATAAGAAAAGGGGCACCAAAGCTGAGACTTTCTTTTATCAAATTAAGACTTATTAGCCACAGTATGAACTAGCTTTGAGGCCTTTCATATCTTGTATACGTTTTAGAGAGAAAACAAGTAACTACAGATATATGTCCATAGTGGCAATGATTATTAACATATTAGCAGTGTGATATCACAGAGGTCTCTGGGACCCATCAGTGAATTTTATTGACTATAAATGAATTGCATGTTCACAATCGCACATCTGGGAAGGCAGAGGAATTGTAGAGATTAAAAAAAGGAAATAAAGCTCTGTTATCTTTAGTATATATCAATCAATTCTTAAGAAGATACAGGGAAAAAATATTGAGTTGAGCTCTCTTCACTAACCACATGCATTTGAACAACTTCATAGTATGTAATATGGTTAAGTAAGTCAATAAAAATATTCTTATGAAATCCTAATATTTTAAAATAGTTTGTTTATTCTTTGAATCCAAGCTGTACAATACATTAGCTGCATAACTATTAGAGATTAATATTTAATCTGAAAAGTTTGTCACTTTCTTACAATAGTATCTGTAAAATGTAGTAATTCTGACTACTGATGGGGCTAGTTACTAACCTGATTTTTCAAAAAGTAATTTTTATTTAAAATATTTCCCTAAGCAAGCTTTATTTCAGTGATCATAAGCTTGGTATCTATGGTACACCTAGTGTGTTTTGCTAAACAAAAGCTCCAGTTCTAGTGTCAATTACTAGTAAGAGTGCAATATAATATCACCACAGATTAATACCATCTGTCAACATGATAAGTATTAAGCTGGGTTTTTCAAACAAACAGGTCTGCTTTTCTCTCATTAAGTATGTGCAGAGGATAAGCTTTCTGAAAATGAAAGGAAGAGGCCAATCTCAATAATATAGTTATCAATACATCATGAATAAAAATGGCAGAACAGGATTCTGCCCCCAGCAGATAATGCAATAGTGTAATTAAAATCATGCACCAAGTCTGCCTTTATAGATTTTCCCCCCTTTTTAAAAATAGCTATTGCTTAGAACTGTCATAATGCCTTCGTGCTTAGTAAAGGTCAGTTGTGCACCAGTTCACTTTCTTATGGCTGTTGCATGGGCTTTCAAAGGTTACATTTGGTTTCTTTCCAATTTTGTCTGAAACAGGTGAAAGCTACCTGTTAACAATCAACTGCCTTACCTGTTGTTATGCCTTATCGGAGTGATTTTTCTCAGCTGTAATGATATGAAGAGTCACTATGACTAGGATGACCAGATATCTTCCTGTCAAGACATGCACTTGGTCCTGCTCTGGCAAACGCTCCATGTAAGGGGCTGTAAGGAGGATGTTTAGGTCTGGACCCACTGTCTGTGTGCACAACAGTTTTCTTTTTACTGTCTCTATTTTATTGAATCTAACGCTCAAGGTTCAGATGATAAAAATAACAAGTAACACCTTTGTATCTGGAACTTTAATCCATGCCTGCACTATGGTGGGTAACTGCTTTGCCCTGTGACACCAGGTTTAAACAGACTCACAGGCACAAAAATGAAGTCGTGCTTGAGAACCAGGACAAGAACTCTTAAGTCATCCTTGTCCTATATACTTGAAGAAACATCTGAGGTTTGCTATTTTCAATTAGGGCTAGTGTAAAGCCATTAAGTTCTCATATGATGTTATGCTGAATGTTATTTCTGAGTAATTAAATGTGTTAAAATTTCCTGCAATGCTTTAGTATCAGTATAATAAATACATCCTACAAGGAAAACAATTTATATTTTTTCAAGAATCTAGTAATAGTTAGAAAACTTAAAATATGGCTTGTTTAGGCTGACAGCTAATGTGGCTGAAAATATCTTCTTTCTCCATGTGGTGATAGAAAGAAAAAAAATAAAGCATGTGGAGAAAGAAGCAAATTTCTTCAAACTTCTGTATTTGTCCCACGGGGACAAATCAGAACAGAAGAGAAAAGGATGTAATATTCTTATCACGAGGCTGCATTTTGCATGTCTTCGAAATGTGAAGGAGCTTTTTCCTTATTTGAAGTGAGAATGTTGCCAAAATGGGTACTGTCAAATTAATTGAGTACAGCATTTGCCAGTTGTGATGCCCAGGCAGACACCTCCAAATTTTATGTAATGGAGGAATCATAAGGAAATGCCAAGGTCTCAAAACATTTTTCTACTTAACCTCATAGGCAATTGTCATCTCATGTCATTTTTTTTAACTACAGTTTACCATTTTGTAGAAGAAATTATTAGTGATATCATGCATCATTAACTATGTGGCTGCAGATTAAGCCCCAGACATAGTGATCAAAATTAATTTTTAGTGTAGAACTACTGACTCCAGTGTGTTACTTCTCGAGAAAACAAAGGCTGAAATCACAGAGAAAGTATTGATTTTAGATCTCCTAAGAAGTGTGCGTCTCATGTAATGCAATTGTTATCACTTGCTGATTCATCAGAAATGGTTTTCAGGGAGTTCAGCCTTTCTTGGCAGAAGATGCTTTTTGATGCAGTGGTAATAACATATCTAGGTGTTTATAATATACCCAGCACCATATTACCTTAATGCTTGAATTAAATCACCAGCTAGCATTTTTTTCTTTCTTGTCCTATTTTGTAATCTAAAGCAAATGAAGATATTTGGATGCTCTATATGTAAAAGCAATTAAGCTAAGTATTACACTAATACTGGGGAGAACAGGTTTAGGTTTTTTTGAAAAAAATACTCATTTTTCTAGTGTGAAATTTAAGGATGTCCTGCCAATAGACAATGATTTTTTGAAATAATCGGATTTGTCATCGTTCCCATTTTTCTGCTGTTCTTTGAAAGTTCTGTTTTAAATTAAAACTTAAAACTGACTCGTTAGGTCATTTTTGGTTAAATCACAGTATTTATCATTGAGTTGAGTCAGGTGAGTAAAATAATTTAGATATTACATAATTCCTGACTTTTCAGTAGACAATCATCAGACTACTGAGACTGTATGTGCTAACCAGCTCCTATGAATTGTTCATTTGACTTACGTTTATAGTGTAGAGAACAGGGGAACCAGGTTGAATCATTTATATGTGTGACCATCATTTCATTTTTCTTTTTGGCTGGACCCATTATTACTGACTTCCATAAATTAGCTTAGGGTACAGTTTCCAACTGTCTTTTGTTCTTTGAACAAAACTCCTTTAAACTCCTTGGTACTCATTGATGAAATAGCTAACTCTATGCTATAACGTCCTTGATTTTAATGATACATTAATTGTACTTTCTTGTTAATGATACCTCTATTATACTTCTCTGTACTTTCTCCTTATTATCTTGTTATCCCCTTAAGTCACAGTTAATGTTAGGATAAAATCCCAAAGCTTCAACTGGAAAAATACCTCTAAAGCCAATTTCAGAAGTCCCAGACAAGCCAGAAGGCTCTCACACAATGAGTTTAACATTTTAATCTTTTAATAATTAAATATAAAGTTTAAAAAATAAGCAAATACTAATTACATCTTAAATGAAATTTGAATTCATTTAAACAAAACATTTCAGTATTATTGAACTAATAGTAAAAATGATTCAGTTTTTTTCTTATAAGTGTTAATCTTACCATGGAACTTTCTGATAAGCTACACTTTGGTTGCATCGTTGGAGATATATGTATTAAGTTAATATTCACTTAGTAAGTTAATCTTAAAGTTCTACACTAAAGTCTATGAAATATTTCATTCAAATATTATTAGAAGGAAATAGAATTAAACGTGTGTTTAATTAAATTCTATCTTTTAGTTTTCATTTTTATCCACAACATATACATTTATTAAGCTGTTTGAAAGATTAACAACTCCATGATTGCTTTTTGCTATAAATGTATTTAGGAAAAAAAAAAAAAAAAAAGAAAAAGCCAAAGGACATTTTTAAAAGCACAAGACAAATCTGTAGGCATAAAATATTTACATAGTCAGCCCAGTAAAATATTTCTGAAAGGACATAGATACATATTTGGAATTTGTAGAAACAATTGTAGAAACAATTAAGGAAAGCATATTAATAATGCTCAAAATCCAGTTACACCTTATGTAGATCTCTGCAGCCCAGGTATAGAGACCACGTATTATCCGCAGCAGTAGTTAATATGAAAAGAGATTAAAGAATAATTTCCTTATATGTTTCTCAATTCTCCTTTTTTGTGCTTTTCTTTGTCTCTCCCCCCAACCACCCACAGCCCACAATTTACCTGGCCCTTTACCGGAAAACGAAAAGACTGGGGGTGGGTGGGAACCAGCATCCTCCTGCCAAATTCCTCCTTCCCACAGTCACAGCTTAGGGAAAATGAGTAAACTAAAAAAAATAGGGCTGACATCATCTAATCACTGGAAACTGAATGTTTCATAACGAAGAAATTGCTTTTTCTTTCTTGCATGTTGATTTTCTTTCAGTCTTGCCGATTTACTTTTATGCATCTCTCATCAAGCTATTAAATGCCATAATAGGTTTTCTTTTACTGTGAAACTGTATTGCTAACTTTGGAGAGGAAGAGAATCCCTCTTTTCTAATTGATGCTGTAAAATACAGTAAACAGGATGATGAATTAAATTTTCTTTGTGAGAGATCTTTGTGAATAATGCATTAGGCTTTGTTTAAACCTTATAGATTTTCCTTGTTTTTTATTAACTTGCTACATTTGACACAGCTTCCACATTTCCCAACCTCTTTTCACCCTGTGAATGTCTTCTAATAAGGCATTTCATAAAATCTGTGGTTTCTTCTTTTTTATCTTAAGTAGCTCTAGATGCAAGGCAAACACTTTGTTATTGTAGAAGCAATATGTTTACAACCCCTGGGTGGGAACTGCTTACTATGGAACGTTTTAAATTCATTTGTATCTACATCAAAGATCACCTCATTTTTAAAACTTTGGACCTAACTTGTAAAACTTATTACTTTGAATCGTATTTGCTGTTTTCTGGACCCCTCTAGAGTTTTTTAGGTAGATACAGTCAATTATGCAAGCAAGGTTAATAAAACGGGTATTGGGGGAGGAGGGTGAGTCCCTTGTCACAGATGCACCTCTGACAACAGATATTGTTATTTACTAATTTTATGTCCAGTAGTGCATTAGTGTACTTGTGGTCTTTGACTGTATTGTGCTAGCCATTGTTAGATCTGTCTGTGCATGTGTCTGTTACTACCTGAGCTGTTGAGTCATTGACTGATTTCTCTATCTGTTGTGAAGACATGATACGTTTCCTCCACTTTACAGATACAACTTTTTATGAAGATCACAGAGGTGTGTGTTTGAGCCAGGAATTAAAATCTTTCTCAGACATTTCCAAATCTGCACTAATGGAAGAACCACCTCCATTTAGGTATATGAACAATGTGTAGTATGATATATCGTAAGAATGTATGGTACCTATATGAAACATAGGAGGCTTCCTTCTGTTTAAGTCATACAACCTACTGCTTGGAAGAAGCCAGCCTACTGCCTGTCAAATGGGTATCAAGTTTGGGAAGGTTCATCCTACTTTGAAAGTGTTATTGCCTGCCTGTGAGACTGTGATTCTCTTTATCACTGTTCTAGTCCTTCTGGTTTTCTCCACCAGAATATTCTTCCTTTAACAGCAATAGTCTACACGACCTCTTCAGTTGTCCCTGAATAAAGAGGAGCCAAAAGCCCCAGTGACAGCCTTTGAACCTGCTGTAACTGTTTACTGATATTTCAGACTTCTTATTTTATGTGGTCATATACAGAACTGTATATACGATGTGTTCATCTACTCGGGTAAATACCAATTAAATAGTTACATGACTAAGCTAGCTTGTTTGAATTCCTCAATATCTGGATATTTCTATGTGTTTTTCACCAAATATTTTCATCACCAGGCCTATAATGAAGATATGAATGTGGCAAACAAACAAATAAACACAGCACAATTTAACAAGAAATCAAATCCCTGGGTCATGAAATAGATGTAGTACTAAATATATAATTGAACCAACTCCAATAACATATTTCAGAGACCAGTACAGTATTTGGGCACAGTGTTTTTCACAGATTTGTGTTAGGTCAGACTTCAAAGCTATTTGAATGAATAATTAAAAATTTGTATCTCGTTGCATAAATTTAGCATACTATTTACTTACAGCTCAGCAGGATTAGTTGCAACACAGACTGAAAAATCTAAGTGCATAAGAAATGTCTATGTGTTTTGTAGCTGACAGAAACAAAATTACAAACATCTGTTTCTGAAGCTAGTTGCCCTTGTGTTCTTATGTCCATGGAATAAACATGCATTTCTGGGACACAACAGATACTGGTGTCATGCTGTTAGAGTGACTCCTTCATTCCACTGGTTATAAAGGCAACCTTAAGGTGATTAATTCAGCTATTGATGTCTTGGTTATTTGATCCTAACATCTGCATGCTTCAAGCTGATTGCCTTTAAGCAGTGGCTCCTTTAAGGTGACAACTTGGTCTTTATTTACTCCTGTGAAGAGCTAATTGTGCATCCTATCTGCCAAAGCATTGCTTATGGTGTAAGATCAGCACACCATCTTAAAAATAGAATGGGAAACTGATTAGATTTTTTTACTTGGTTTTGTAGTCTTCATATTTATTTACTAATATTTTAATTCAAATGATATGTGAACTCAAACTGCATTTAAGAAAGAAGATACGTATAGTGAATATTTAGATGGGGATCAGAAACTCAGTAAAGGAATGAGTGAGAAATGTAAACATGCATATATAAACATCAATGCATTCAATTCTGTCACAGCACTGTATATGAACACAGAAGATGCAGTCACTTCAGACAGTTGTAGCCAAAGTTGTTGCAGGTGTTGCAGTCAGCGCCTAAGCTAGGAAGAGTCTAACTCTTAACACTTGCAACCTGCTTCAGTCATGTAAGGACACAGATGTATCTAGATATGATATTGTTGCACCTTCCTTAAAATTGTCTGCAATCATCCCTCATCCCTTCTTTTACTACTCACTGCCTACTCTCTCTCCTGTGTTTTTGAACAGATTTACAGGAGATATAAAGCCATCTTGCTGTTGTTGTGGTTTTAATTTTTATTTACTGACAGCGACTTTGTTCATCTCTCTCTATACTTCATCTCTCTCTCTCTCTTTGGTTTCAAATATCTCCCTTTACGGTCTTTCCTTCATTTTTTCCCCTTCAGGGAAGATTGGGCACTTAAGCACATCAATCTGATGAGCAAGAGCGTAAGCCTGGAGAAACCAGGAATATTGGATACTAGTCAAAGCTCTGTGGCAGTAAGTATGTGATTTCTTGCCTTTCAAGCCAAGAAAAAAATGTGTAAAGACAACAGGTGCTAGACTATAATATACACTGATAATGAGCTTCCAAAATCAAACCATGAGAACAAGCACAACTCTAAGTTTTAGTTCTAGGATCTAGGTTGTTTTTAGTTTTTCATTTCTAAGTTTGATTTTCCTCCCTTATAGGACAGAGTGAGAAGAGAGAAAAGGAAGGAAAACCAGGAAAAGATGAAAAAGTGTGTGTGTTTCCAAATAGGAACCTAAATTCACATAGCTCTCTGATGATAATGTAGTTAGCAATGCTTATCCATTATGCCTCAATAACCCAGGTAGGAACCAAACAAGCCAAAATACATTTTCACTATTCCCTGAATTAATTTATGCTTGCATCTTGTCGGTTGTTTGGGTTTTTTTAATCCCAAAATAGCAGAACTTATGTATTTAATTCTCTAAATGCCGTCCTTAGAGTGTACCTGAGGAAATGCATGTTTTATCTAATGTATTACCTAAAAAGATGTCACTGCAATGACGAATTTGTTTTAATTTTTTTTCACTGCACATGATAGCTGTTCTGTGCACCCGTATCCAAAGTGCATAGGCACAGCAGCACCTTATACACTACTTATATTGGACACGATAATATCCTGACACATAGTAGTCAACAAAAAGATAAGTCATTAACTTTGCAGTGATACTTAGAAATTTCTAAGATAATGCTTCTTGGTCTAATATTTCATAATATAAACACATCTCTGATTCTTTTTTTAGAGGCTTGTTAGTGCTGAATAATTTGTTGATGGAGAGTGATTTTCACCCTTATACTTATCCACCACTAGAGCAACCCTGAAATATTTATAATTTACCTGTTTAAAAGCATATGAACTGAGATACAGAAAGGTTGTGACATGCCCAATAATATATAAGTCAGCTGGAAGAGCAAGAACAGAACTCATCTGGTAAGACAGTCAGCCCTGTCTTTCATTTTCTTCCCTGCTGTGTCCCAGCTGTCCTAATATTTTAGATAAATTGGCATCTGGAAGAAACCCAGGGAGCTCAAGCTAAATGTGAGTAAGATGTGGTGGTTAGAGTGACGGAAAATAGTCTGAGGAGCAACATGAAATTACGGCTTTATTTTCAATTGGGGACAGTCATCTTCTGAATCTTGAAAAAATGTCTGAAGTTTTCATTGCTTCTTTAGAAAGCAAATGAAAGCATCTAGATGAATATTTTTGTCATCTCTTAGTTGAGTGATGGAGCTTTGTCTTCCATTTTTCTGATAAGATTTTCATAAAGTCCACAGGTAGAACACCGACCAAATTATCCCAAAGATTAACAAAAAGGCAAAACCTTTCTGCCTCATGTTACATTCCTTCTTCTCAAAGGACAAAGATCTTTATTCATGCATGCATTAAGCCTTGGGAAAATAGATGCTCCACTGCAGCTTCACAGGAAATCTGTTATCATCATCTTCTTCAGGAACATCCATGGATCCAGCACATCAGTCCTGCTTCTGGAAGTACTGCCCTGGGAGATGCAGGGACTGAAAAGTTTTCTTTTTTTGCAGGGTGAGCTGATCTTTGCTTGTTTCTTAATCTACCTCCCACCACCTTTTACCTCTGAGGGAAAGGAACCGAGTTAGTTTTTCCCAGCTTTGTCTGGGAGCTCTGCAGCTGGTAGTCTGCCCAGCTTAGGGTCCACCAGTGCAGACCGAGAATTTTCTAAATACAAATAGTAGCCACATCAGGTCTCACTAGTGAGGGGTTCTGCCTCATCTTCTGCTGAGGACCATAAGAAGCCTTATGTTCCTTGCAGTGATACTAATTAAAGCAAGGGTGCATATACACTTCCATACTACAAGCAGTATAACATAAACCTGAGTCTTGACACTCTTTTGGATATTTTTAAATAAGCTTGTCCAAAGAAAACTGCCAAATTGTCAAAAAACGCACCTTATCTATCACTACCAAAGTTAATAGAAATTTTGCACTGTTTCACCTTGACCAACACCTGACTTCCCAAAAAAGATATGAACAAGTTGTGCTCTGTAATGCACCCAGAAATCTTGCTTCCAGAGGGTGCATCACAAGCCCATCCTTGCTGGAGTACGTGTTTCTTTCCAACTAAAGCAAAAAATTGGGAGGAAAATGAGGGTGGAATGTGGTCCTCTAACAGGACGCAATAAGGATGCACCTTGATGTTTGCCTGGACTCAGCAATTGGCAAGTGTTGCTATGTTCTGCAGTCTAGGAGAAACAACAATGAATAATCTAAGGGAGAAAATGCACAGAGAAATCTGTAGTCTGAATTAATCAAGCAGAGTATTTATGATTTCAGGTGTGGACATGAATTTTGAATGCTACAGAGTAGGTTTTCATTCTTTCTCCATAACCACGATGCCACCTTCTTGCATGTTGTGATTTTCTGTTGAACATAAGATTAAATTAGTAGTCATTGTTAGTGGAGAGTAAGAAATATTCCTGATTTGGAGGCCTGAATTCAGACTTTGTTTGATAATACTGTATTTTAGATAATTTGAATGTTCTGAATATTCAGACTGGTAAGAAATGAGGAATATACTGGTGACGAACTAGCAGTAATCTAATCTTTGTTGAAGGTAACAGGTTTTAATGAAAATGAAGTAGTATGAACTGCCATGGTAGGGTTAGAACAGCATTAGAAAGTATTACATAGAATAAGTAGAGACCTGATAGTGTGACTGTAATGGCCACGACAGTATTATGAATAAAGAAAGCCAGCAAGTCAAAATACTGATAATAAATCAGAGCTCTATAAGTTGTTATACTCAATAAATAGGTTGATTTGCTAAATAAAGTACTATTATTACATTATGCCTGTTTCATCTTCATTCTCTCTTCTCCACTTAGAAATTAATTGCTGTCTTGGGTTAAGATTTGTAGTGTCACTGATAAATGTGAAGAGTTATTGCAAAGACTGAGGAGATCTACAAACAGGTGTTATGACCTGGCTTGTAAGAAATGTTTTCCTTCTCTGGTGCAAATAATCTTGCACAACCATTCTTTGTGCAGGGCCGTGGGGGTTTCATATAATTTTAATACCTATAAAATATTTTTTTTAAAACGCCTGTCATGTTAGGAAATAGCTACGCATGAGGAAAGCAACCATCTGTAGGATGTAGATAAAAAGTAGTAATGTGCAGGTAATGACAATGTTAAGCAGCAGCACTATCCTGTCAAATACAGTCATACAATTGCAATTATACGGAAGTCATATTGTGATACACATTGTTTGCGTAATGGTTATATGAGTTTAACTTTGACACAAGGTCTGTATTGGTGCACCCTTTTTGAATGCTACTGAAAACAAACCAGAATGTAATAAATTGTGGACCTTCAGAGCTTCAGAGAGGAAAAGAACATTCATCGCCATTTCTGTTGTTTCATTTAACTGACAAATAGGAAAAAGAAAACAAATGGAAGACTAGGAAGAAACTATAACTACATGAGGGAATGTAGCTGGAAATTCAGGAGAAAGCTGTGTTGTGTGGGCTTATATGGGTCTCTGAGAAAGGATCAGGTGGCCGAAAGGGAACTTAAAAGAATAGTTTATTATGACAAGTTAACATTACTCTGTTTTTATGAAAATCATCAAAGCTATTACTTTAAAACACATTTTAAAGTATACTGCAAGTTGCTGACAAATGCGAGTAAGGTGAAATAGGACTGTTCAGGAATTGGTACAAAAATACAAAACTTATAATCTAGTGTTCTTGATTGATAGACATCTAGTTAAATCAAACAAACTCCATCAAACTTCCAAATACATATACTAATAGGAGAAAAATTTTCTCCATAATGATCTAATATTGTATTCTTGCCATTTTAAATAATAAAAATCCTTATTTTTTAATGAAATGTGTAATTTATTTTGTTCTTACTCTTAAAACCTCAGGATTTTTTTTCTTTTTCAAGAAGATTGAAGCAAAAGAAACACATTCAAGTAACAGTTTTAGAATACATAAAGACTACATGGATACTTAGTTTTATTGCCAAAGAGTAACTTATGACATTTAAAATTGTGTTAACATTTATAAATTTTCACGAGATGTAAACACCTGCATCTATTTTTCTAAAGGAGCATGACCAGCAGGTCAAGGGAGGTGATTCTACCCCTCTACTCAACCCTCATAAGACCCCATCTGAAGCACTTCATCCAGCTCTGGGGCCCCCAAAACAAGAAGGATGTGGATCTTTTGGAAAGAGTCCAGAGGAGGGCCACAAAGATGCTCAGAGGACTGGAGCATGAAGACAGGCTGAGACAGTTGGGCTTGTTCAGCCTGGAGAACAGGAGGCTCCAGGGAGACCTTAGAGAAGCTTCCAGTGCCTAAAGGGGGCCTACAAGAAATCTGGAGAGGGACCTTTTACAAGGGCAGGTAGGGACAGGACAAGGGAGAATGGCTTTTAACTCGAAGAGGGTAGGCTTAGATTAGATATGAGGAAGAAATTCTTTACTACAAGGGTAGCGAGGCACTGGAGCAGGTTGCCCAGAGAAGCTGTGGCTGCTGGAAGTGTTCAAGGACAGGTTGGACAGGGCTTTGAGCAGCCTGATCTAGTGGAAGGTGTCCCTGCCCATGGCAAGGGGTTGGAACTAGATGAGCTTTAAGGTCCCTTCCAACCCATACCATTCTATGATTCTATGATTTTCAGCTTCAGTGGTGCAAACGGTGTTAATTTTTAGTAATAAACCTTTCCACATTATGTCATAATTTTTGTTTTAATTGTTAGCAACAGATTGGTTAGCTTTACATGAATGTGTGAAAAACTTTCCATACATTAACACACATTCTCTCTACCTCTTTAGTTCTCTTCTACTCTTTTCTCCAGATACAATTTTTGCCACCATATAGCTGCATTTTCAGAATTGGGAAATCAAACATGTTTCATAACTGAAAGCTCTATGCAACCTAATTAAAGTCATTAATATGAGGCATCTTTTGGAAAGGCATGCAGTTGGAAACGATATTTTGGTCATAGGAGAAATTCTAAGTTAAATTCATTATTGTGCAAATGGTAGTATACATCTCTTATGAAGATCTATTTCTCTTTTTTCTTTTTTAGGATTTTTTGGGCAGGAGGTTATTGTTGGTTTTATTTGTTTTCAATTTGTCAACAGAAAAAAAAACTACTAGCATTTTTTGATTCCCACTCCAAGGGAGAAGGAGTAATGGGAATTTTTTAAGAAATGTGACTGGATTTCATTCTCCAGTTTAGAAAAAAATCCATCATTGAGGTTGTGGTCTTCCTCAAAACAAACCGTAAATGACAAATAAATCCTATGTGTTATGTAGATTTAATTGATGAATCAAACGAGGCTGTACAGCTTGTCACATTTAGTTATATTCTGGATCAACATTTCCTTGCATAATTGGACATTTGTATATTTGACATTTTTAAGGCTGAGACTTCATACAAGTCTACATGTTCTTTGGCATCTGAGTGGGAGGTGATGTTTCACAAGGGACCTGGAATATACTTAGTGAAATGAAGTATATGTGTAATGTATAATGTGTAAACTGTTGTAATGACAAGTTTTGTTTGAGAGTGGCAAGGCAATTTTAACAATAGAGTTAACAAAGAAAATCCATGTGATTTGCTAGCTCAGAACCTTATTAATATTAACAAATAATATATTATTTTACTGCTTTATGCTTGTACAAAAATAGAGATGTGCCTAGTCTTACAGACAGACTGACTTGAAGCATCGAGAAAACCTTCTCAATAGGAACAAAGTATAGGAAATTAAATTAGATTTTAAATTTTTGGGAAAAATAACACTTCAAAAAATATTTGCAGAAAGTTTTGAAGCATACATAGCTGAAGGATAAGGTAACAACTGAGAACAGGCCTTGTGATTTTGTGCAAACATGCAGTTAAAACAGTTTACTTCTGCTTTGCAATAAGGTTCCAAGTATTTTAAGTTATGTTTCTAGTGGAAGGTACCATGACCTGATGTGAACAGTAATTTGGAAGAACTAGTCATGGTGATCATTTAGTATCAGTGATCACCATCAATGTAAACAGACCTTCTATTCACAAATCATTTATAAATAGTATAATGATTTCAGAACTGTCAGCCTAGGGGGAGAGTGGCTGACAGGGAGGAGATGCTGAGCTGTCATTTGGCAATTCAGTGTCTGCTATTGGCACATCATTATCTACTGTCAGTCACCTAAGTCTCATGTCATTGTTCTGCTTTACTAATTTACAGAGGACAGACATTTTGCAACTAAAGCATGATGAAAACTCCTATTGCCATAGGGACACTGTGTTTCATGTGGTACTACGAATATTTTTACATAAAACCATTTTTTTCTATTAAAACATTTATTCAAGCAGTAATCCATTCACTCAAATGCTTTCAAATAGCAAACAATAAAGGTCATAAACCAAACTGCCATGTGATTATCAAAGAAATTTTATTTTTCAGTGTTCTGCTCTACTTAAGGGTTACTAATTCATGTTTTGTAATTGATTTGTCCCGTGCCACTGTTAAATTAATTATGACTCAAATTTCAGAAGTGCTGTGCAAACTAAGCTCCCATTGACTTGGGAAGCTGTTTATACCTAACTTCCTGAGCCTCCCCCATATCCTAACTGTATCTGTAAAATAAAGGTAATAATTCCTAGCTTTCCTAGAGGCTGCCATAATGAATAAGTTATTAATATTATATGCAGATATGAGAATGTGCAAATCTGCAAGGCACCAGGCGTTGTCAAGGGAAGGGAAAAAACGTCTCAAATCTAGTATCTCTTTAAATGTACCTTCTTGGCTCAGTATATAAGAATGAGTAGCAAGTACTTCAGAGATACAGCAACATAACTGAGGTACAGAAGTTAAGTACTTTGGTTTTGGTATACTGAAAGTGTTTCAAATAGTGATATTAATGGTTTTGTTTGTTGCTTTTACTCTCTGTGCACACCAAGAAGCTGAAGATTATTGTTTTCCTATGACAGAGAATGGGATAAAGCTGAACTAAATACAGTTTTTATACAAAACATTTTTGTGGTCTTCACTGTTTCTCTGGCTGTGGATATCTGACTGTCCTGCGGAATTTGCTCATATGAACAGGCATGCTGAGTTGTTGACAGATCCTTGAGTAAAAGAGACTGTAAAATTTTGTCTGTTTACAGATAACCCAACTACTTTCTGTAGGGAAGAATAGACTTGTTATGGAGCATAACATCTGAATTTCAGTTTCCCATTGGTAAGTCAGTGAAAGAATACCTCTTGAAGCTGTTGTGTGGAAAAGCTACTTGATATCTATGTTCACTTAAATGAAGGTGATAAGTAAGTCTGAGTCTGTATGCCTCCTTGGTCTGATTTTGATAAAACAGGCAGTTCTGACAGTTGTCAAGAGCTGGAGAATGAGTAGCTCCCAAAGGAGTTCAGTCTCCTGCTCTCTGGGCTGCTGTGGTGGTTTATTCTCTCTTGAGAACCACAGGGTACGACTGTAGACATCGCTGCTGCTACACTTTCTTGGGCACTGATCACTTGACATCATCTGAGAATGAATCCTGTGACCATGTCTTCCTAACATCTTCCTGCTAAAAAATAAATCAACTGTTTTCTAACTTTCACACTGTAAACTCTATTATGGATAGAATGATAGATGACTTCTCGTTACACAGGCAATTAAATATTTTACCCTTAGGCAAATCTTCATGTTGACATTCTTAGTACAATTCAAGGTGTTTTTGTGACCTTTAAAGCTCTGGATAGACCACAATCCTGTTACTTCAGCTGAGATAAGCTGGAAGAAAATTCATGTCTCATTTGAGTGTGCCATTCAGAGGACTGCCTCTGGAATCTGCCTCCTTTGGCAGTTTATCAGAACTCAAGTCTAGTGACCTTCAGATTAAAAAAAAAATCAAATGCTAAACATTAAAAAGAAAGCAAGCCATATCTGCTTTTTCTTCTGATCTTTTTAGCTCAACTCTTGACTGACATAACAAAGGCCAGAGATGATATTAATACAAATATAAAGGGTCTTCTCCCTTTGGATTATTTATTTTGCATGTCTTTTCAAAACTGAACTTGTCTCACAGAATAAGGTACCGCAAAATATTTTTCTACATAAGACAATGTTAATTTGTTTTCCCAGTAGCTTCGTATTTTTCTTCCAGTGGCTGAATATGTTTGTTCTCCTGTTTTCCCAGGAGGACAGTAGCACATATATTTTGATATACTGTATTATTAGTGCCATTCAGAATGTCTGTCTTAAACAGCACTAGAGAAGACATTATTCTTGCTTTCACAGGGAATTAGGTTAGTGAATACTGCATACCAATAATTAATGAATGACCAAGTTACTTCATTGCTTCTGGGAATTTTGACAAATTCATTTGTATTTTTCACTCTGAGTTTATCATATTTATTGCTAGAGTTTTAGTGGTCAAAAAAGTATAAACATCAGAGAAAAGAAACATGAGACCATCACAACAAAGCTTATAGTAAATATTTGTAACATACGCACTTTTGAAGACATACATCAAGAGGAGATAATACCATGTAAGTCTTAAGACCCAAAGGAGCTCTTATTCAAACTGTTAAACTGTCAACTGCTCTGTGGCCCTCAGTTTGTATGCACAAAATGTTTTAAAGCTACTGGAAAAGGTCAGAGTCCTTAAAAAAAACCCCAAATGAAACAGCAGATTTATATCCTTCTTAGAAAAGTAGAGGGATGATAAAGGAGGGTTTCTTCTGTCCTTGGGGCTTTGGAAAAACTCTAAGGATATAGCACATTTATAATAATAAGATCCTGAAGGTTTTTATACAGTTGAATCACCTCTTCCCTTTGACAATGGTCCCTCAAAAGCTACTTCAGTTTCCTCTGAGTCAGTGGAAAACCTTCTAGTGATTTCAGGGGAATTGGATGAGCTTTTAAATGCAGTTATCCAGCTGCACAATTAACAGCCAGAAAAGCACATTCTATAAATTATTTCACTATTTAGGGATACATTTAGGATGTCCTAGCAATATCAATTAACTGGGAGAAGAATGACTCATCCAAGCATTCTCCAAATCCATTAAGTCAACATCTGACTCACTTTTTTTGTGGTATGAAAAATGGTCTGTTTGCTAAACTCGTCTGGATTTTTATCAGATTGTCCAAACTGTATTAAACTCAACTACAATTGGGGCAAAAAATTGTGGCCAGAAAGTGCCAAATTACAGCAGAAAACCAACAGGGTTTTATCTGCTGTACTGTTAGGTTTTGCCATTTGGCTGAAGATGCCTTGGCCTTGTGCACTGTGGGAGCTTCAGGAGGATCCCTAAGGGCCAAATCAACTAGGACTGCCTGCATGGCACCACTGCTTGAGATGCAGGATGCTTGTCTTCACAGACGGTCAGCCCCTCTCCAGCAGCCAGAGTGGATTCCTTGTAGTGATGGGCTCCCCACCTGTTCCCAAACTCCTAGGAGCAATGTCCCTATGATTTCTTTAAGGAAAATCTTTTTGTAGCCCATAAGAGCTGGGATACATCCAGATGTCTTTTTCTTGCTGTTTAGATGGATAAAGAATAGCTGCTTGTCTTCTGCCACGGGGCTTCTGGGGATGAGTTTAAGAAAGCAAGTGGTCAAGGAGAACGAACTCCCTGCAGCAATATTTTTGGAGACAGGACAACAGCGGAGGACACATGGAGGCAAGTTTTTAACATGTGGCTTAGGAAAAAACTCTTAACACTAGTCCAACCAAACCAGTTGCTAAAAACTTGAAATGCTTTCAGTACAATCCGTATCCTTACAGTTTCACATTTTGCTTAGAGAACGTGACCAAGGGTTGAATATATTTTATATTTCAAATTACTGAGTCAACAAACAGTACAATATTGGCAAAACATCCAGACATGCTGTTTGATTGGTCAACTGAAAGGTGACCATTAAAAAGGTAGGTTTACATGTCATAATTCACTGAAATGAATCTATAAGGCAGCACTTAAATAATTTAACAGTCAAAGTGAAGTTCAGACTGTACAATTATTCCAATGAAATTTTATTGGGAAACTGTGTGTCCTGGGTGAGCGAGTGGCTGCGTGGTTCTGAGTTACCGGCTGGGCTTAAACCACAACACACTTGCAATTTTTTTCCCCAAAGTATGCTGTGGTAATTCCTATGGTATCATAGTTTAGTTGACTTTCCCCTGAAAATATATTTATGCCTAAAATCATTCACTAAAGACTATGATAATGCTCCTAAGCACTTTTTTACTTTATCACAAACTCTTTGTAATTCTAATTTATTTAAAAACCAACATTGCTTCTTCAGTCCAAGTACAGTTTTCATGTTACACATGAAAATAGTATCATGCACACTCTTATTTTCATTTGTGGTTCTTTCTTCCACAGAATTTTGCTATGCTTTTATTATCTTTATTTCACTCTGTAAAAATGTATCTTTTATGATCATTTAGGTCTAATAGTCTGTTTCAGCTAACACCTTTTCACGTGTTTCTTGGAGAATTTCTTCTTTCCTGTATGCGCTAGAAGAAGATTTTATTCTCTACACTTGCGACCATATGTGATCTTACTGAAGAATGTGTTAATTTTTCTGATTTGATAGAGCAAGCCCACAGTTTTTGTCAAAGGCTACTTGGGCCGGTTTTCAAAGGTTGCTTTTGTTATGCAATGATGCATCTGTTTTCCTGGCTTCCTGGGCTAATTAAATCACTTTTATTTCTCTTATATCAATAAGGGAAACAAGAAAGCAACTTAGAAGAACAACAGTCTGAGTAGTCAGAAAAGGCCCAGGGCTACTTTTTGTTTTGATTTACTTTGAGAAATAAATAATATATTAAGAAAGGGATATGTCTGGATCACAGGAAACAGGAGGATTAAGAACTCCAAAGGGATCCTTCCAGCTGCTGCACCCCTTTCCTTCTTAGATAAGAAACATAAATTTATCCACCATCTTCAAGAAAATCTTCAATGATACAGGACTTTTACACTTTTTCTGGGGAAAAAATAAACAAATCAAAAAACCAACAGTGTTTTATTACCTAATCTTTACAAATATTTTTCTGATTACTAGTGTCTTTTTTGTTGTAATTTCTTTACGGATATGAAGAACTGACTATTCCCTTCCTTATGGAAGCAACCTCAGCATATCTGAAAACAAATACAGTGTTTCCTCTCTTTTTTAACCTGTTAGCTAAACAATCGTATTTCAGTTATTATTTGTTATCTTTTCTGTTTTCCTTTGAATTAGTTCGAACAAGTCCCATTTTTCTAGGCCTTTGGAGTCCAAAAGCCTACAATATTTTTATACTCTCCAATTCTACTTCATGCTCTGAGATCCTACCAATGCAAAATAATGTAGCATTAATACAAGTTCACATATCTGACTGCCTATGCACTTTTTAATTGTCCTCTGTTTGCAGTTTCCCAAGCAGCCTGAGGTTGCTGATGATCATTTGCAACTACAAATCCTTTGCTTCTCTCCTAGAAAGCTAGTAGCTAACATCTTGTACTCAAGTCCCATATTCTTTCAGCTGAACACTGAACCGTTTTTTATACTTCCATTATTTTTTCTTTTCTTTATCAACACTTTGGTTTGCCAAGACCACCTTGAATTCTAATTCCAATCCCAAAAAGCTTGCAATCATTGCCATGGTGTGTGTTCTGAGATGCATCATAAGAGCTGGTAACTTGAGATCAAATTCATTCCACCTTGGTATGGAAAGCACATCTCAAAACGCCACAGAAAGCCCTGAAATTGAGGCCATATTTTGTCTTATATCAAGATAAGGAAAATTCAGTCTTTGAGCAGAGAAATTTGCAGCCTGTCTGTCTAGGAGCAGCAGCAGCATTATTCTCAGTCTGATCATTAGCTGATCTACAATAATATGTGATTCTGTATGCAGTTCATTTCCATCAGAAGCAGAACAGTTATGTGTAAAGCATTACATATTTTCATGTGTGTTAATATATTTATATATATGTACCTATGTGCATGTGTGTTAATACACAGACTGGTCTCCTGCCATGCATCAGACAATCCCAGTTCTCTTCAGTTCATTAAAACTCCACAGAAGCCTGCAGCATAACATCTTCCTGAGAGCCAGAATGAAGGCAGCACACGTCTCGGTCTGGCTACCACTTTATTGTCTGGCAAGCACAGAAATATGAATGTAAGCCATAAATCGGTCTGCTAACATTTCTATGAAAATAACCTCCAACTGCTTTGAAACAGATTATGTTTGTAAACAGAACTTGCTACTGTTTGGGTGCAGATTATTTCTAGTCCATCTGCCTCCCCCTTTTTTCTGTGATGTATTTCATTGGTAAAGAACTGTGAGGACTGAAACTCACAACCTACTCAAGCAACATTTAAATGCCAAATGCCAGCTTTTCTGTATGTTTTTTCTTATATAATACAAACTGTGAACACAGAAAATCCAGTACTGTACCAGAGTATCTTGGCCTTTAGCTTTATGATGAAATCAGTGAGTAATGCATCAAAAAAACCCTAAATAATACTATTTCACTTCATTTAACATACACATTCTATACATACACATACACTAAAAAGACCACACAATCTCTTTAACTACAAATATAAGTCATATTATAATCATTCTAATGTCTTACTTGCCCTCCCAGGATTAAAGTACTGGCAAGTTCCATTCTGAATCAGTTTCAGAATTAAAAGAAAACGTTCAGGATTAAATTGAGAACACTTTCATAATTATTTTTTTTCCTAATAAAAAATCTAAATCTAAAATGCTTCCACTTGAGAAACTATAGAGCAAAAATAATAATCCTTTTTATTTAATCACCTTTGGTTCCAAAGTGGCTTTTTCAAGATTTCTGGAAAATAATATAATACTTTTTTTCTTTTTTTTTTTAAATATATTGTAATCATGAAACATAAGAACGTAAAAACTGCTTGGAAAAATGTCTCTAGCAAAGATGTTTTGATCCAGCTGGAAGAGAAATCTGGTACTGTGCCTGAAGAAAGAAACTTTTAAGTGTCTTGAAATAAAGTAGAATTGGTTTTCTGTGATTAATGTTTGTTCTGCCCCCTTGTGGTTATGGAGTCCCGTAGGGCATAGGTATGCTTGTCTATTTTTTAAATATTTCTGACTATTCAGGAAATAAGCCTTCTGCATAGTTCCAGTGATGCATTTTTCTGAGCATCTGTATAGACAAAAAGAACACAAGGAAAAAATTTCTGATAGATATGAGTCTTCACATATAAACAATGGACAGATGAACGTTTATAATTCAAAGTAGTTTCCCAAAATGCTTTTAGTTTGTGAAAGGAAGCTCAGAAACTTTAAATATAAATAGTAATTCATTCTAATAAATGGATACAAGATCGGAATAAAGAACAATAATTTCAACTTTAATCACAGCTTTTTTACTGTGGCTTTACTAATACAACTCAGTAGCATGGATGATTTTCTTTTCCAGAAGAGAAAAAAACAATTAAAATGCAGTTTAATTCACCCAAAGCAAAAATTCATATTGTAATACTATTATGTTTTTAAAAGTGCACCTCTTCATGCCAAGTTTTCATTTATACAGACAAACTCTGGAAATACTTAATTTTTGAAAGGTCCTAGAGTTATCTTGTCACAGATTAATTCTTACACAGAAGATCAGATTTTTAAATCAAGAGATAATGTAGTAAACAAAGTCAGTAACTCTCCTGTCAATGATGACTTATTGTCATTTAAAAACTAAGAATTAGCTGGTCTTAAAGAGAAATTTTATGGCCTTTTCTGGTTTCTGCTACACAGAGAAGATAAGGTAGTATTACTACTTAATTTACCTTCAAACTTTCATTAGAAAATATATTAAAATGCTTTACTTTTACAGGGTAATCATTGTTCAATTCCAGTTTACAGAACGAACCATTAAATGGTATTATTTATTAGACTTCAGTACAGAATAAGAAGTGAGATGCTGAGCTTTATTTAGAAAACATTTCCCATGATCTTGTATACAGAATAGACCTCTTCAAGATCCTTATTCTGGAAATGATTGCCCATAGTGACTGCACCAGTGAAAAGACTGATTTTCAAAAAGTACTACTGTAATGTCCCTTGGATGCAGCTTATGACATTGTGAGACACCAAGGCTTTCGGGAGACCTGGAAATGTGCCTCTGTGTCTTCTACTAATGATGTTTAATACACTGTCTATTGTTAGTGAACTTTCATAAAGACAGGTAGCAGGCATCAGCGTAAACACAACTTGGAAGAGTCACAAGTTCACTATTAATAGCTTTTATTCACTCAAATGCTAACAAGATATTTTGCATAACATCAAAGAAAGTCTGCTACTAATGGAAACTGAACTCATATTGGCACTGAAGTACTCTGTGGGAGATTTTAAAGTGCATGCAGAAACAGCAGAAAATGTTAGTCTGTCCCAGTTATATAGTTAATTGCTTAGGAAAAGTGAATCTGTTGGAAATGAGACCTCAACGTACTTTTATCTCATGGAGACTGAAATTTCATACCTGTCATCTGCACCTCAGATGATTCTTGCCCATTAAAATAGTGTTCTTTGGAATAACTGCAGATAAATTGCATTATTGTGTGACTCACAAAGAATCTGGAGTAAGGAGATCAGGAACTTTGGGAAAGAAGTGGGGTCTAGAGAAATTTATGTAACACAAATGCATTTATAATAAGAACTGCTGTTGAATTTGGTGGCGGGGGGGAAGTAATTTGTGGGTTATACATGTTACAATATGGTACTCTTTCATCATTCCCACAGAAAGTAAGTTGAAGGTACGAGATTTCGTAGCCACTACAATTATTAGGCTACTGTGAGGCTTGTGATGCAGCTGTACAGCTTGCTTCTTTTCTAACTGCTCATCTGCCACCATAGAACATAATGGTGCCAGGCTTTTTACAGAGCATGTAGTTATTCGTGCAGTTTTGTATTCATCTAATCTAATGCATTTCTAATGAACTCTTCACTGTGAAATTGGTGCTTTCTTGAATATGAAAAAAGTAAATCCTTGGAATCCCTGTCTGCTTTTCAGACTAAACTGAGACCATGTGCCATTAAACATTTGTATTCATGAATATTTAAGCATATTTGGTCTTGTATTGATTCTGTACATTGCCTTTGGGTGTTCCATAGCAGGACTCCCTATGTAAACCTGAGCAAGTGACTGACTTATGGGGGGAAGGGCTTGAGAAATCCATAAATATTTATTTACATAACTAAAGGATATAGTCTGACTGTTAACATTTCAGTGGGAGGCCCCTGCTGTCCCCAGAGTCCCAAACCTGTAAAGCTGCGTCTCAGAGTTGGGTTGAGCCATGTACCCAGTATGCCAGGTGGCTGGGGTACCGGGGTGCCGGGAGCTGTGCCCTGCAGTCTTTCTGCAGGCAGAGACATGCGGACACTGCCCTCTGCAGAGCTGCCTCCTCCTTTCATTGCCCCCCACAGTGTGCCGTGCTCCTCAAACTGATGCATCTTTTCGCTGCCTCTGTTAGCAATACAAAGCATTTTAAAGAAGAACTGTATGGTTTTCTTGGATGTGGTGTAAAAAGTGACTTCAGGTGTTAGCTCTTTTACACGAAATCTAAAAAAGTCAGTAGTTTACTTCTACATATTAGTTCAAGCTACCTTGGATTCCAGAAGTCTTTGTCATAATGCTATAAAGCTTCAGCAACATGGCTTCATGACTACTTTTGCTACTTTTTCATTCTAGTTCTCCACTAACATGTTTTACTAGAAATATTTCAAAAGTAGCAGCAGAAACAGGTCAGGACCTGGTATTTTTCCTATGGCAAGGTAATGGCAGAAAGGGATTCCGAGGGTCTCTTAGTAAAGTAGAAAGTAAAACACAATCAGGACAAAATTCCAAGTGCCTCACAGAATTGGATATATATATCCAATACACAGGTATTCTGGGAAGAAAAAAATTCTTTACTGAATGGTTCAAACTTGCCAAAATTATGTCTGGTTCCAAAACAGTTAATGAAAAAAGACAAAACAAAAAAAATAGTGTGTCTGAAAAGGATGCTTACTATTCCCCTTTCATATGACAACGGTTGCACCTAAAGATGTACGGCGGTATGCTTTTACAACTATGCCATATTTGCAAACTACAAATAATCTTATCGGGGGAAAAAATCTACAATCTGCAGATAAGGAGAAAATACTTTCAAATGAATAGATTCTCCACTGCTTCAGTTCTTCATTTTACCTATGTAAATAAACATAATGTTGTGTGGCAGTGTCTGTGCCCCCACCCCTCCAACCTGCCCTCATTTCCCAACTCTGCTCAAGTGATAACCATTAGAGATGGTGGTAATGGATGCCTCTGGGGGGTGATGGCTCATCTGATTCAGTTCTGGGGAGACAGAAAACAGCACAATAGCCAAGAGCTAATCTGAAAAACTGCACCACCACCCCCCAGACATAGTCCTGGTCAAGGCCTGACTCAAGCCAAGTTCCTGTAGTTGATATGCAAACATGACTACAAGTCAATCATCTTAACTCCGTAAATAGTGGACAGCTCAGGTCCTGTTGAGCTCTCCTGCACAGCAGGAGACTGCACTGCACTCCAGGATCTCCCCTTGAGTAGGCACACCTCTCAAGGTTACCCCTCGAGCCTTGAGGGTGAGAGATCCCTTGCTGTAACAGATTCTTAGAAAGTGATTAATAGCATGCTAAACTTTGAAATCTTAGCTAAGTGATATAAAGTATTGATTGTGCACGCATAATCGTTTAGACATAAATCATTGACTAAGTCTGGGACTAAGTCTGGATCCAGCTGCACCTAAACTTCTCTCTGAGTAGGAGCTTAAGAACATAAGAGGATCCTTTCTGTACCTCATGACTCAATGGGAGGGCCACCCTGACAGTTTTGTCTGACCTTTCCCTCTAGGCAGTAGATAATCAAGTGCACCTTGCCACCAAATCTTGTTAAGTCACTGTCACATTTACTAACGAACTTTATTAAATCACTATTTTACATCAATAAACATATTGCTACTTCTTTTTTACAAGTGATGTGTGCCACTGCATCCACAGCGTTGCCATAATCACTTGTTATCACAGATCAAGGAAATGCTTACTTTCTACTTTTGCAGGATACAAGAAACTGCAAAAATGGTCAACTTATTGACCCAACTTAACAAAATGTCCACAGTGTTTTGAACCAAAATACAGTCTTTATTACAAAAGTTACATCACTCTCCTGCTAATTTCCCATAAAATAACTGTTCCTTGTCCTGAAAGAAATTAGCTTTCTATAGCAATTTCTTTTATTATTTAGATACTGTCCTGATTTGATCTTTTGATCATGCGTGAAATTACTTCGTCCTCACTCCTAGAAAAAGTATGATTCCCAAACCACTGTAAACCTCAAAGAAGGTGATTTTTTTTTTCTAAAAAATTTGGATTTAAAATTTTATTTTTACATTTATTTCTTCATTTTTGTTGGTGAACTGTATTTTAATAACATTTTCTGACAATCTCTGAAAAACAGAAAACATTTTATTTGCATTTAAGTTGGTTTAGTACTCAGGCCATTTTAAGTATACTTGCTCTTCTCTCTAAACTTTTTTAATTCCAGTCTTTTGCTGCTGTTCATTTTGTGTCCTTTTTGTGTTTTGTGACTAAATAGAACATCCTTTTCTTGTCAAGCATAGTGAAGAGAGCAGGACACAATACTGATGTTTGCAGTATTGTACTTGTCACATATATCCATTTTTGCTTGTTTCTTCCCACTCATACTATTTGTCTTTACTCCTCAGTATAGCTCTTTATCTTTATAAACTGTATATATCTCCCGCAATGCCAGATGACCTTGATGAAAGTCATCTTTGGGTGGCCATGTAGTAATAGAGATTTCATAAAGTTTCTTTTAAGGCCATACATTCTGTCCAAAATCTCTGACAAATCCTGTGTATTATTTACTCATATATAACTTTTATGTTTGTCACCATGATCTTTTGTGAAATCATCCTGTAATCCTTAAACAATGTTGCTGTTAGTTCTGGTTTATATTTACTCAGCATTATCTTTCTTGGTTTATGTAACTTCAAGACTTAGATGTTTCCTTGGGGTTTTTTTACCATTATTACTTCTGATTGGAAAAATCCCACCATCTCATTTACTATGTCATGTCCCACCCTCCCCTCTCCCCACCTCACACCCCCACACCCCCCACTTTATAATGAGTTCTGTTGATTTTAGTGTCTTTCTTAGATATGCTTCTTTTTTCTTTTTTCAAATTGTTCTTCTCTTTTTTTTTTTTTTTTCCCCTCATGTAAATGTTATGCTCCTTCAGGTTTTTGTTCATGTTCTGATTTGGTATAAGTATTTCCCTGTTAGTTCTCTCTTCAACCTTTTTTTCTTTGAGAATGCTGCAGCAATAAGTTCATGTAAACAACCCGTGGTGACAGTCACCTCTACCAATAAATTATTCCTACTGTCTCTTCAAGGGTTACCCACTCCAAGAGACTGCCTTTCTCCTTAATATTTCTGCAGTAATATTATTTCATTCTTGGCTTCACATTTCCTTAAAATTGTTTTTCTATTCCTTTGGCCTCATTCAATAAACTTCCCATTCTTTTCTGTGCTTGAAGTGTTTTGTGTTTTATGTTTCACACTTTATTCTTTTTATGCTATAATAATGCCCCTGCACTTCAGTAATACCTTTTATGTGAAGACCTATATGCTTTATAATAACTAATGAGTTATGGAAATTACATGTGCCAGCCACCATAACAGTGTTCAACTCTAGGACTCTGCATAAGCCAAAAGATAGTTTCCTTTATGAAAGCATTTTCTATTGATAGTGCTATAGCTCGAGCTGGGTGCTTCCGAAGGGGGATCATGAACAAAAAAAATCCCTGGGCAATTAAACCCTCACAGTCTAAGTTCCACACCTCTCACATGATAGTTTGGACCAAGAGTAATAGTAAAATCTGGGGTCTCCTTGCTTTTTATTGGTTTTGTTTGCTGTTTTGTTACTAAGTAGTTGCTAAGTAGTCATCTTCTTATGAAGTATCACATCCTCTAATGTCAGTTTTGGCCAATTCTGTAATTAGCTATTTGGCATGTTGTAATACAGTTGTTACAGTTCACACACCACGGTCTGCAGGCTTTGTCTATGCTAGCTATTAATATTTAAGCTGCTAGTTTTGTCTACTCTGGCTATTATTAACATTTAAGCTGCTAGCTCTACATTTCAACTAATTCTTTTCTACAACAGCTCTGAGTATTCTGTAAGAAGTAATGCTTATTATTTCTATATTAGCAAAAGGAAGCTGAGGCACTGGAACAAGTCAACTGACTTCTTGGCAATAAATACTAAGTCCTAGTCAAGCTATAAGAAATGTAAACTTGTTTATTTGGGTTTTGTTTTGAGGGGGTGTGTGTGTTAGTGTTTCGTTTTATTTATTTTTATCACTATTCTGCTCGCTTAGTTTTCACATATCAAGCAATTTACCCAACATGTAGTTTTTTCCCCAAGATCCTTCTAGTCTCTGCATGCTTTCACAAATGCCAGTTCTACCCACTTATAAAACATGATCCTATTTTCTACCAGTTCAGTGGTGTCTTTGGAGAGCCATGCTTCCATGCTCTTAATATAGCCAATGCCTGTCTCTTCATCAAAATAGTGCAGGGAGCATACACGAAGTACTGCATTGTGCAAATCTGAACTGGTCTTCTCAGTAATTCTGTTTATTTTTTTATTTGTTTGAGAAAACTGCCCTTCACATTTTCAAGGAATATTGCTCTCTCAGAATTGTTTTAAAGTGTTTCCTTTAGAGAAGCAAGGATGAGGAGAAGGAAAGAAAAACAAGTTATGGTGGGATTTTTTGTGATTTCTTCTCACAACCAAAGCCTCACTGTGCCACATCATGACATAAAACACCAAAAAAATAAGCAACCCCTGGCTGAAGGTATTTATGATCAGCAAACATCATAAAGGCTTGATTTTCACATCCCTATAGAAAAGATTTTAACTTTCCTGCACAAAAGTCTACTGAAAACTCCTGTAAGTACACTCTACACCAGGATGAATCAGAGCAGAAAATATTAGAGATATCTAATCTTAGAAGCTTATCTAACTGAATAGTTGTCTCTAACTTTTAACTGAATAGATGGATTCAGCTGAAGTAATGTGGGCTAAGGTCTTCACTACATGATTATGGTATTCCCGATGTAGCTTGTCAGCTGTAGATGCATACACAGGATGTGAAGTACACACAGATAATACATGTTATTTGTGTGTACTTGAATAGTAAACGTGTAAATGTGCAGAAACGTTAAAACTTATACGTGAAGACTGCAAAAAGAAAGGGAAAAACAGAAGTTGCAGCACTTTAGTCCTCATATTCCCATCTATCCCAGCTTGCAATATTCCCCTACGCTTGAAAGGCAAATTGTAATAAACAGTAACTGCTATACAGCCAGAGGAAAAATACAATATCCTATAGAACAGAAAAAGAAATATGAAATATAAAAGATAAAAGAACTTATTAATCTTTAATCATGTCCACTCCGAAAAAGTCAATACTTCTTCCAGATGCTGGAGTCTCCTTGTCCACTAAACTTATTTCCACTAAACTTATTAACAGCTTTCTTATAGACAATGTAGCAGATCAAAACCTAGGGAAGGTCTGTAAACCACAGTTATGTTTTAATGTGAGTATAGAGTTTATACACACAGGATAGATCTGAATGTGCTCTTTGCTGCAGAAAATACTCCAAGGTATCTTACTGTGCCTGAGTTTGCTTCCTGGGCAAGGATCACATGCCATCAAATTCTCTGGTGTTGCCTAAGGCCACTGATCTTGACTAGCTTTTCACACTGAGCTCTTACTCTTGAACTAGAATAGGTTTTTTTGCAGTGTGTTTCTTTGAGGATGGCTCTTTCTATCTGCTAGATTCAATAGCATTAGAGGCACTGTAAACTGCAAGTGCAGTTGGCTGCTTATTGTCCTTTTCTTCCCTTCCAGTTGGTTTGTACCAGTGTCTCTCCTGTTATGGGTATCTTTCCTAAGTCAAACAAAAAAAAAAAAAAAGGAAAAAAAGGAAGTAAAACCCTAACCACACAACAGAAAAGAACAACCTCTCTATTCGTGTATTTGATAAAAACTGTTCCTGAAAAACCCTTAAACACTTTTGCTTTTAGTGAGAGTGCATCAGTCTTTGTAAGAATGCTTGATTTGTGTTCTTCCTTTTGAGACTCAAAAGGAGGAAATACTTCAGTTAGAGACTGATAGGAAAACCAACTATTACCTTCCTATGCCAATGCTATGAAATAATAAAATGCAGTAACTTGTGGGCTAAGTAGAAATAGAGAAGAAAGTGAACCTCAGTGTGTCTACTAAGGTGATATGATTTTTTGAAAATTTTGCAGGTGTAACCAAACTTTAATAAGAAACTGTCTAAAAATCTAAATAAGTAATTGCAATGTTCTTAGCGCAGATACCCCTACAGTTCTCAAGGCTCTGTACATTAGTCCATTATACTGCAGTTTATATATTTTACGAAAAAGTTAATATACATCACTTTCTAAACTATAGGACTAACTCACTCTGTTCTTGAGGAGCAGTAGGAGCAGTCTCCTTGCACCTGATTAGCATCTATGCTGAAGGATGAGCTTAATTCTGCTGCAGATTTTTTTCCAACTTGGAACCAGTCAAAGAAGGCCCTTCCCAACAAATACACAAGAAATCAACTATTGCTTTCAGAATGCAGTCCCTGCATGAAGAGGGAGATAAATACATTCTTCCCTCTATACGTACATATACATATATAAATATGTATTTATGTATCATTTTAAAACATAAACCTGCACACACAGTCACATAAAAGCACAGGGAGGGACAAAGATACGTGCATATATCTACTAAATGTTAAAAATTGTATTTCTTATGTCTGATGAAATAGATATGCTACTCAGAACAAATCATTCTGTCTTGTAACAGATAAACACAAAAGAGTATCTAAACATGGCTTGTCTTTTCTTCCTCACACTGTTCTGTGCACTTTTTCTCAAAGCAACTTCAATTCAGATTTTTACTGCCAAAAAGAAATTAAAGAAAATGTGATCTTCATGGAGTGCAGTTTCTCTTTCAGTCAGTGAACACTTTTCTGCCTTTAATATTTTCATGCCTTTGGCAACCACCTGTTTTATTTGTGTGTTAAAGCCTAAGATAATTAAAAAAAAAAAAACACAAAAAAACCCCAAAACATTCAGCACACAGTTCAGGGAATTCAACAGATCATTCCTATAACTGATAATTGAAGAGTGCCCTTAACACAGGGTGTGAAAATTATGTGTGATGGAAAACAATGTTGCACTGAATAAACAGGTTACCTTGACAAAATTACCCCAGCAGTCACAGTCACAGGGCCACTTTTCTTATTCAGGTGTTTAAGACCAAACACCTTGCAGTAGCTTCTTTTTCTCCTTTTCACCCCCAGTAATCTGAGATTTTATTTAATTTATTGGTTTATGTTTTATTAATCTCTTGGATTAGAGATTGATTATAGTAGAGCACTAGAGTTACTCATATGGGTACTGGTATGGATAGTTAACTTCAATTACAGGGCATGCAGGAAAGACATAAACAGAAGAATTCGGTTTTAACGGGCTATTTTATGTTTTCTTCTTGTTTCTTTCATTTCAGAGAATAAAAACTGTTCTTGCAAATACAACCACAGTCTCTAGGCTGGAAGTTGAAACAGAAAGAACCTCTTTTGTTCTTTATTGGAGTATTCCTCAGCAGAAAAGTAGTAAAGTACAAATTATAGCCCACCACGAATATACAGGATTCTCCTCAAGCCTGTTCATTGCACAATTATGTCAATGTGCGTGTTATAAATTTTTTACAGGTGCAAGGTCTCTAATTAATATTGCTAACTGAAATAAGCTATTTTTATTTAATTTTTATACGTTTTAGTGAAAAATAATTCTGAGTCAATTTTTTTGGTAAAGCTAATCCAGTGTAAAACATTTGCTAACAGGTTAAAATTTCTCTCCCTCTCACACGTCCTTTAACTTGTCAGCTATAAAAAGCTTTTTCCCCTCTTTTAAAGACTTAAAAAATATCCTGGCTAAGGCTTAGCTGCATTTTCAAAAAATAGACTCATGTATAGTTGAAAAAAGTAATTCACAGTAATGATGGATCTTCATATCATTGGAGAACTCATTTATAAAGGTACCAATAATTTACCATTAAAAGAAGTGTCTATCCTTATGTGAGACACAAAGAAAATAACAGTTTTAGAATGACAGCAAGAATCAGAATCTTACAGATGAAGACAGAAATAAAGTTTAAGACTTCAAATTATGGGAAAAGAATCAATAGAAACAGACTGATAATAATATACCATTGCCTCAAATATGTCAAGTCTGATCCAGTTGAAGCTACTATCAAAATATCTTTAACTCTGAAGAGTTCCTCTCTATGGATACAAACGTGTATGTGAATGGACTGAGGTCCTATGAGTTTCTTTCTTTTTCCTTTGCTTTGATACAGTGTCCAGTGTCCTTCTGGTACAGTATATGAAATCAAAACCAGACTGTAAAAGACTAACTGACCTTTACGATTTTTGAAACTGGGGACACTGATCTGTATTCTAGCTCTTCTTATGTCAGTCAAACGGACAGAAGGTTGCAACTTCTTCTTTGACCAGAACTCTGGAGTACTTGGTCATTCTGTTTTTCAGACTCTTGGTCCCCAGACAGATAACCTCTAAGGAATCAGACTTACTTAACATTACGCTGTTTAGATCTGGATATTTTATCATTAAGCATACCTTCCATTTTTCATAGATCAATTTACAGCCATGGATACTTTCAGACAAGAGAATGTATCCTTGCTTTGCTTAATATAGACATTATGACATAAGGCATTGTAAATCATACTGTGATGCCATTTATGTGATAGAATAAGACATATGCAAATTCAGATTGAATAAAGAAAACATTTTCTTATAAAACTTTGTCAAACTAGTTGCCATAAAGCTTTGCTAAGGTGGAAAGTTTTTTTTTAAATGAATGAATCTTTCATGTAAACAAGAATATCTGCAATTATCAGCAATTTCTTTTGGAAAGTATTAGACTTATATTAGACTACCTACTGCTGGTTTGGAGTTTGATCCATCCATTGAGCTGGCCACCTATGCACAAATAATAGAAAACTAAAAGGACAAATCTTCTGTTCTACTGTGGCAATTCCAACGCCCCTGCGCCAAACAATGTCTTTAAATGTTTCTAAATGCACTGCAGTTTAAAAAAATAATAAAAAAACCTCCCAATGAACAAAACTAAAAAACCTGCTTTTCACCTAATGCAGAGAACAGTAGCCATTGCTGATCCTCTACATAATAGACTGCAATTCCATTAGACGCCTATCTTTTATTTGCTACTCAGAAGGCTGGCAGTCTCTATGTAGCCTTCAGAAAGCCCTGAGTAATCTAATTTAATCTTGAAATTATCTTTTTTTTAAGCAGAAAAGGGAAGACTACACGACCTCCAGAGGTCTTTTTTTGCTTCCATGGTTTGCAGTTGTATTCCAAGCAAATCATGTCCAAGCTAGAAACAATCAAAAATACGTTAAGTGGAAAGACCTAGACCATGGAGCTCTGTATTCCAGGAATAAAACTCATTACAAGGCTGACAACAATTAGAATCGAAATGCAAAATCCATTTCTCTGTTTAGGTCTTTAAGGGTACCTCCTTCCTAAGCGTGAACATACACGTACATCAGCACATACATCTGTTAGTCTTCAAGGGGAAGTGTATCTCATTTCCCAGCTGAGGTTTTTCATACACTAAGGCAGTAAGTACTTACATTCAGTCATTTAAGAGTCATTTGCTTCTCAGTATATAACTAGTAGTACATGCAGAGAAGTAAAATACTTGCTTTGCTTGAATTGTAGACTCTTAAGTGAAAATACTGCAGCTGTTCTGAACATATATAAAAACTTAATTTTCCAGAGGCCTTGACTCTCTATTTACGTTCATATTTTTGTGGAAATACTCTCTTTTATAGATTAGTATTTTTTTCTCTTTTTGAATGCTGTGTGTGCATAGATCATGGAATGGAGTGCTGAAGAAATTCTATCATTTTTGTATTTAAAGCGGCATAGCTTTAAAAATATAGATGTTCGACTTTGCACTTCAACTGGTTAGATAAAATGTTTTCAACACTACAGTAAACAAAAGGGTATCTGCTTGGATTTCCCCCATGAAAACAATTTTTAATGAAAAAATGTAGATGAGAAGAAAATAAGTACATTACCAGTTCCCAGAGAAAAAGGGATGCATTGTTTTATACAGGAGTCTCAGTAACACATTATTGTAAACCTTCTGTCTGTTGAAGCCAAAGCAAAACCGAATCTCCAACGTTTTCCTTCTCTTTTCCTGCAAAATGCTTCTAAAGATTGAGGAGCCCTCAGAGAATGAGTGCTCTGTTGACTTTTGTGGAAAGTGTTATCTAGGAAAAGGCACCCTCTCAGCTCCGCAAATTTGATTCACTGTGAATAGGAAAAAAAATCTGAATTCACATTAGACCCCACAGGAGGTTTTGCTTAATCACAGAATGAAAAATCCAGATTCATATTTCCAAATCCCATTTAGACCACAATTAAAACACTTATCAAAAAAAATTCTGTCAAGCTGACTCCCAAGTAGAAATGCTGCAAGCAAGGACTGTAAGATAATCAGAAAATGTTCAGTGCCATTGTACAATACATTGCTGGATGTTAGGTTTGTGATTTTGAGACAGCTTAAATAAACAACATGAGAAATAGTAAGTTTGTCTTCAAGTCATATATACTATCAATAAGATTTTGGCAAATATAGTTGCAATATTAGTTAAAGTATCTTCATAAATGTTAATACTGTGGCCAATCCAGATTTCTAGAATTCTTTTTGTGTTTTCTTATACTACAGCTCTACCCCAACATGTGAATTAGAGCTGTACTGTGCATCACTGTGCCATCTTCTATACACGCCTGTCTGTCCTTGTAACATAGAGTAAGCACATACTTCTTGCATCCTGAGGCCATCAGAAAGTTTTCTTTACAAGTGCATGCTCCAGTTCAGTAGCCATGTTAGCACTGTGGACGATAACCTGGGGGAGAAAAATATTTTGAGTACCCAGCTAATGTGAAAGTCTGACCAAAATATGATCTCTGGCAGTATAAAAATAAAGAGCAAAGAGGGACTGCAATCACAAATAGCAGGCAAATAATATTTTTGTGGGTATCAAAGGATGCTACAGCAACAAAATTATAATAGGACTATTGGAAGAATAATGCATAGAAATAATGAATGTGGACTGAGACATGCATATCAAGGGTCAAAACTTGAGTGTATCTATGAGCCCTTATCAAAGAACCACTCTAAGAACAGTTTTATTGTGCGCTAGCATATATAGCATAGGATAAGGCTGATTGCCCTGCCCCTGAAACTGGGCTGAATCATTACTTTGGTTAGAACTGTGTCTTGAGAGTAAACAAAAAGTATTGGAGAGTTGTTCTGATACCTTATAATTTTCCATAAGACTTTCCCAAAATTATTTTACTACTGGACTTACAAACAGCCTGAGCTGTTACAGGTAACTGTTTTTTTAAGTGTCATTCTTAACACAGTATGATTCACCTGAATCAAAGAGTCGTTCCCTCTTCTTTACTAGTTGTTTTTTGTTTTTTTTTTTAATAAATAATTGCCAATTTTCCTGCAGCTTATTAATAATTACTATTATTATTTAAATTCACCACACATACAAAATGCAACTGGAGTTCACACTGATAATTATTTATGACTGCTTGGAATTTCGTAACAAGGATGCTATTTAGAGAAGAGAAAAGGGAGAAAATACTTCAATGTTTCTTGCACTTAAGTGTTTTCAAGTGGAGATTTAGTTGGCAATTAATGTAAATGAAAAACCATGAACACCTCTTAACACTGCTATCTGGCTGCTATCTGTAGAATTGTAGAAGTCACTCAATTGGAAGAAAGGTTCCCAAGGCAAACAGGGTGCTAGAAGAAAAGAAAATACCACAGAAAGGTTTAAAGAATTCTTTCTCTTGCAGCTTGGGAATCGTTCAACACTCATAGAATCACAGAAGGAATGAAGCAGGAAGGCACCTCTTGAGATCTTCTAGTCCTACACCGCTGACCAAGCAGGGTCAGCTAAAGCAGGTTGACCAGTCAGGTTTTGAGTATCCAGTCAGGTTTTGAGTATCTCCAAGGAAAGAGACTCAGCAATCTCTATAGAAAATCATCCTCACAGTAAGAGATTTATCTTAATTTTAAACAGTGCTTCCTGTATTTCAGGAATTTGTTCCCACTGTTTCTTGTCCCACCACTTGAGAAGAGTCTGGCTCCACCTTCTTTCCTGTCCTCCATCATCTGTTTTTACACACTGATAAAATCTCCCTTTCTCTGTCCCAGGCTGAATACTCCCAGACATCTCTGTCTCTCTTGTACTAGGGAACCCAGCACTGGACCCAGCACTCCAAATGTGTCTTATTTATCATCCTTTATGACCTTTTCCACCAACATAGATAGTCCCAAGTGAAAAATAATTTTTATCCCAGGAAGTACCCTGGGTCCAAAGCAGACAATGCCATGGGGATACTACTCTTTATTTCCATATCCCTCCAATGGGTCTTCATTACCTGTATTTCTGTGAGTAGAGGGAACAATCCAATCCTAAGACAGTTTTGGATTCTTTCTACAGGTTTTGGTTATGTTCTGCTGAGTTGCTAAATTGAACAAACAGAAAATCCTTAAGAAAAATATCCTTAAAAGTAACTTTTATTAATCACTTATGTAATATTTTCCCTTTCTAACTCTCCTTCTGACAATTACTGATCTTTCCCAACCCTCCACCCTTTCTTTTTCCTATGAAGTACAAGTCAGCACAGCAATATATACAGTACACTGATTCCTTTTGCTTGTCAAAACCATAAATGATTATTTAATCAGTGTTATTGGCACAGTTGCTGCAAAAAAGGATTTCTTAGCTTGTTTTCCCTGACGATCTTGCTTCTTCTGCAGTAATGTAAATACTCTATAGCATCATGCTTTATCTGTGGCAACTGTCAGATTTTAAAATGTTCTTTTTATTTTCAAAGAATGTGTCTAGAACTTAGAGGCTTCTACCTATGAAGTTGTAAGAGTGGTTTCTCATAATTTAAAAAATATTGTTAAATGTGTGTCTAAATTACAGCATAAATTGCCAGAAGGATGAACTGGGCTTCATTCTGAGTACTGATCTCATTTACTGTGCTTCCAGCTGTTCTGGGGCATAAATAAATAATCACTGCTAAATATCTAAGTTTAAAGAGCCTGAATATATGCATAGACATTGTGTGTACCTGAAAACAGGAACTGAAACACCTGGAAACTATATCTTTGAGGACCTCACTTTACAACTATTCCACTAGAAGGAGATCTTTGTGCTTTTACAGGGCCAGTCAGGCTTTGAGAAGGTCAAGGTCTGCTCACATGAAATAGTCACGAAAATTTAGGCCTTCATATATTTTAAAGTTTATTTCCCAGCTATATTTTTCACAAGTTTTCAGCTTATTATGCACAGATCTGTAGAACAGGTTTCCCTGTATGATAAAATTCCCAAATACAACCCCTTCCAAATCAATATATTAAATTAACTATTCATATAATGCAAAAAGTGCATTCAAATTTTAACTCTGTTAAAGTTGGTGTAAAGATTTTTCATCAAAGTTTACTTTTCACTCCTTTAATTATAGTTATTTAATTATAACTACATCTACACAGAAGAAATGAATCATGAAAAAGGACTAAGCAGATGCTTTGTAAAACCAACATTATTTTAGATACATTTAATTTCAGTGTGATTCTAAACAACATATCTATGTACCGTTAGTTGTTTGCTTCCATATTTTAAACTAAATATCTTTCGAAGTGAGTTTTTCCTTGCCCAGAGAATTTTTAATGCACTACAAGATTTGCTGCTCCATAACAATTGTTTTGCCATACCACACTCTGTTAATATGGGTGAAAAGAAAATGAATTTGAATGGTTGAAAAAACCCTCTGAAAGACTATGTATCCACAAAGAAAAATCCTATTTTATGTGCCTATGTACTTTGGATAGCATAGATTTGCTTAACAATAAAGATTCTCCCCCCTCACCCCCCTTTTTAAGACAAATGTCATAACACCCTGACATTTGCCAACTCACATAGTTGTTTATTAGAAAGCATCCATTATTTATACTGAAAATCTGAACAAGAAGGCAATGAAAAAGAAGTTGCCTGTTCTACCTAGGGATTTAGGAAATTTATTTAAATTTTAAAAGTGGTATTGCAATCCGGCTTTGAAGTGAGTTGAAAGGTGACTGAGATAGTTGCTGTCAAAAGAACACTATCTGTTGGTGTAAAAATAATTCACTATAAGTCAAGAGTTCATTCTTATCTGTAGTACTGTGCTTAATTTCTTACTTTAATAAGAGTTGTAACAGGCATTGAAGGACAATGAAAAACGTATTAGGCAAAAAGAAAAGCAGGTGAGATTACGAATCAATCTGGATTACTCTATTTAGAAAAGATATAGGAAGATGTTTATTATAATATAGCATCTAGAGAAACCAAACTGAGCATCTTATCTTTCAAAACTCATCTAATTTAAAACTAATGAAAGAAAATTGTGTAAATGACACAGCTAACCTTTGAAACTGCTTGCTGTATCAAGATGCTGGAAGATGTCAAGAGCTCAGAATCTCTCAGTAAAGGAGCAGCTGTCTCTTCATGAATAAGAACATCTGAAGTTATGGGTCTGAAATTAAATTGAAAGATAAGTGCTGGTATATGGTTGTAGATCACATGCCTTTATAAAAGTCTGGAGTTAAAATCCACATTCTTTTGAATTTTCCATAATTGCTCAGTTGATAATATCTTCCTGAATTCAAAGCTGAACACTTTCATTGTGACCTTTCCTCATGTTGAGAATTGGAAATGCGTACGCACTTCTTTTATCACTTGGAGAAATCAATATTCTAAAAATTATATGTTCCCTTTTTCAAAATCTTATTTATGTATATAAATAAAGACTTATTTCTAAGTTCTCCATAAAGGTTTCACTCACTATTGACATTCCCCATATCAGCTATCATATCTCCTTGCTCACTTGCATCACATATAACCCAACTGTTACCCAGCTCCAATGAAAACTGGAACAGTGATATGGATCAAGGTAGTCAGATGGCTCTGAATCCCAGACACTCTATTTAATCTGGGCAGCATTTAAAATGTGCAGCACATTTAGTATCATGATATAGAACTGTAATCCAAAGGTATCCATACACTTAAGAATTTCACTTTAAGTCTTATTTTATATTCTACAGATACCTTTTCTTTCTTTGGTCTGTGGTTTTATATGGTTTTAGTCTTTGACGTTAATGAAAGTATAGATGGCTGAATAGGTGTGATTTAAATTTTCTTCTGAACATCTCTGAAATTCATCATGATTCAAAGCACTTCAGGGACCAAGTGTCACAGTCACAGAACAGCAGCTGAGAAAGGCCTGTGTTTTGTGCACACGACTGCTTTAAAAAACAACTTATTTTCAAATTCTCACCATGATGCAAACGTTCTTTGCCATTCCACGAGCTGAAGTAACCTTTGCACATGTTGGCTAAGGCCAGCAAATCTTGTTGTCTCTTCTTCAGTGCTGCTGTCATAAAATATTCTTGATGGTCCCTTCAATTAACTTCACTGACATTGCACTTCACCAGGTATCAGTACTTGCATGATCTGGTAATACAGTTCATGGAAGAATATTTTTTATCTAAGGTACAGTAACAAACGGCTGGTGGAATTCAGTAACTGAAAGCATGTATTTACGCATGTCAGGCACGAAGGTGACAGTTCCACTGTGCTAAGGAAATGTAGCAATTTACAAAACATTTTTTAGGTTGCAACAACAATATCCTCAGACTTAAAAAAAAAAAACAAACAAAAAACCAACAAAGAAACCCACAAACCAGAGTCTTTGCTCTGGAAATTGTACAAAATCACACATTAGTAACTAATAGTAAAGAAGGGTGCTAGCATGAAAAAAATGTGTGTGAGTGTGTTCATAAGCAGCTCATAAGAGAAGCACACAACTGCCATGTTGCTGAATATGTAGGCAGTTGTATTTGCACTGACAGTTTCATTCTGAGGTAAAATAAGCAGTGTTCCCATAATCCTGCCCGAATATCTGAAGCTGATCGTGATGGGATAATAACAGTTAAGGGTTCTTTTTTTTTTTTTTTTTAGTGATTGATCTGACAAGAGAAATAGAACCACACATCTAGAAAAGTAGTAACCTGGAAGACAAGAAAATCTGTCTCTACAGTTCATGCGAGTTACCTTGTCTCATCTCTCAAGAGCTACTTTTGCTGCACTAGACATAAAACTGTTCAACGCTTCCTTCAGACATATAAATTCAGCTTATTGATTTCTTTTGTCAGCACAATATTTTATATTGTAACCAAATTAGCACGCTGTACTTCAAGCAACCTTGCCATCTTCAGAAATTAAGCAGTTGTCTGTACCTGGACAAAATTATTTTACAGATGTCCGTGTCATCATCTAGTTCTGGCAATCATACAGGGAATTATCCTCCCTACACAAAATCCATGAGTCTCTTCTTAGTATCTGAATAATTTCAAGATTATTTTAAGTTTCTTTAACAGGAAAGAGAGTTCTTTATTTAAGGTGACTCAAAACATAGTGGAAACAATGGTTTTGCCTCTTTCTCATAAAGTGTTAATTCAAAATTATAGTCTTTTTAGATCTTTATGAAAGTCTCTGTAAAATGTTAAGAACTTGAAACATAATAGTGGTACAAACTGTTATGAAACTCTTTTGTTTATTGTGCATCGTTTCCTCACCACAATGATGCTGTTGTTCACTGTTGTATAATTTATCTTAGTGCCACTTTAATTGTGTTTTCAGTATTCACGGGAAAGCATCCTATTTGAGATAATTACTAACTTTTGAGATGATCAGCAATTTGGTTCTTGAGCACTTCTGAAAATTACCCTGTCTGCAGAAGGCATTTTCCTGCAAGTGCAACATACTGGGGTTGCAAGAGGGGCATTTTGTCTTTTCTCTTTTCGTATTCTCTCTCCTTTCCTGTCCTCAAAAAACATTTGATAATTGCTCTAAGACATGACAATTTCCTTACAACTCTTCATCAGTTATTTCTAGACATATAATCTCTCTGTGCTTTCTTTGTAACTTTGCCATTACCATAAGTTCCCCTAAAATTCTCAGCTAATTTTAAGGTGCTTCCTTAACATTTCAGTTTATGTAAGACAGGTAAGCAAATACAGCTGGATCTCTTGGCAACTTGGGTGTCCACAGGGAAACATGCATTTCAGTATAAATATCCATTATGAAATCATCACCAAGATTTAAGTTTCTGTATTTAATCACATTTGCATTGAGCATGCAATCATCAATCAATTTAAAAATAAAGTAATCCTTGCAAAAATACCATGGAGCTGTTTCTTGACAAACAAGTTCAGTCACAGCAAGTTTACAGATCCTCAGTTCTTGTAAACTGACATAAACGCAGTGATGTTAGCTTAAAATGCTTCTGCTGCCAGAGCCCAGTTTTGCCACTTTCATTCACACTGGTTGATAGGCTACTGTATAAACAACGTCACTGAGCGAAACATGTCAGTAACATGGGGGGAAATTAATTCTTGCTGTCTTTTTGCTAAATTTACAGGTAGTAGAACTTTGTAGGACAAAAGCTGCATATAACAGCACAGTTGTGAAAGCTGTAGGCTGTTGTGTGGCAGATAAAAGATAGGCAACTTAGAGATATATCCACTTAGATTCTGAGCATGGCATCCCTAAAGATCTAAGGTACCAATCAAACATGTATGTAATATTAGGTAATATTTTCCCTTCTTTTCCCCTGAGATTTTTCCAGCAAGTCTTTTCAGTCTCTGAGTTGAATTTTAATTGCTCTGAGTACCTACTGAAGCTGATTTCCCCACCTGTGGAATAACTGCCCCAACAGAACGATTATTATATTTCTTGATGTCGCACCTCTTGGTTGTTCACACAGGAAAATAGTCACTGCAGTTTATTTCTAGTCTTATTTTTAAAACTTACATTGCATGAAAATGTGTTTGTTTTCTGCCAGCATATTTGTTACGCATGTGATATTATTCAGAAATCATGTTTTCTAATTCCCTAGTGTAAGTACAGCCACTAAGCTCCATGTCAGGCTTCCCCCCCAGGTAAGCAGCACACTCTAAAGAAAAATGCTATTAGCTGAAGAATGGCAAATACTAGAGGTGTGTTGTTTGATTAGTGTTTTACAGCGCTTTTAAATGCTCATCTTTCGGTTCACTTAACGTATGATCACAAACACCAAGAGTCATATAGATACAGACAGCAGAAAAGCTGATCAGTTTTCCCACACCTTTCTAATCTCTGTTTGCATGACCTCAGTGTGATATGCTGCTGTGGTTCACTACAATATACTTTTCACAGATCTTTCTTCCATAACAAATGAGTTTTTCCGTAAGCAGCAGAAGCAATGAAGCCCTGCATACTTCTGTGCTTTCTCCCGTCCACTCCCTCCCTCCAATGAATGGTCTCAGGAGGGGTAGATACACATTTTAGGTGGTGTATGTGACAGAGCACTTGGAGCTACATGTCTACCAATACATGAACCAGCTGCTGCCTCTTCCTTCAGTGACATCTCTGCATTTTACAGTAGCACTACAAGAATGTGATTATCTTTGAGATTTATATCCATCTTCTGTTGTTTTAGTCCATTGCTTCAGAGAGGTAAAGAGCATGCTCCTCCTCTCCTTGAGAAGCTAGACTAAAACCAGATTTCTCCAAGTAAGTCTGGTGGCATGGACAGCCTGTATGTCCATGCCATGTGTAGTGTGGACAGCCTGCGTGGTGGGCTCTGTTGACTGCTGCAGACAAGTAACTAGGCAGACTTCTTGGGCCAGGGAATCCTGTTTGGAAGCAAAGCATCCTCATGACATCTCAAAGGAGCAAAAACTGGCCACTGGTGAAATTCTCATCATACTGATGATTTAAAATCAGCAAGCTTGGGATAGTAGCATTCGTTGTTATGTTTCCTTCTTGTGAAGCAAGAGCCTTTCCACTTGCTTCTGTATTGTGTCTTGGTGGGGCATTTGCTGTATGTGGATTTCAGTCCTTGAATCCATGCTTCTCAACGTGCTTCTCTACTGCTTTTGGCCCTTAACTAAAGCAGGCTATAACAGCTGTTAAGGTATGAACACAAGTTATTTCATTTTATTTATAAATACTACTTTGATTTTTCTCTATTTATTCCACTTTTGCTGGGTGGTAATGCTTCAAACATGATAAAAACAAAGATAAATATGGCATCCTATCCACTTCATAGTGAAGGTTTCTTACTTTTTGCCCAGTAAGATTTCTATTTCTTTTTCTGCTAAGGATTTTCTCCAATATTTGCTTTCATCTTCTTTCCATCTTAATCTCTTAATGATGTCTGTTCCTGTAGCTCGGTAGTGGGGCTGACAGACCCTTCCTACCTGAGAAAACTCCTTCAACAAAATACTTCCTTCTGTTGTGCTTTCCTGAACCTGCACTGAAGGCCCCAGCCAAAAGTTTCTGCCATCAGGCACCTCTGCTGACACTCAGGAGCAGAATGGCTGCTAAATATAAACCCAGTTCTCACATAAAAGGCTTTGCCAATGCTGCCTTATTTTGGATTTCCAAAAATATGGGGAATAATGGTTCTACTCCCATTTATACATACACTAAAATGTATCTATTCATTTTACGCTAGGTTACAAAAACCTTCAAGTTCAAGAGCAGGGCCATGTGGTGTGCCTGAGCAATAACGTTCTGATTTATGTGATATGGATTAACCAACCAGTGGCAAAAAGCTCTCACTCTTCCCTCTGCCAGCATTTTCTGCACATGCTCCCAAGTGTCCTAAAACATCATCTTCCAGTTTTATCACCCATCTTGTCGATCCCAGTGAGATCTGACTACATAACTTCCTCCTATATTTCATGATTTTGTAAGACTACTGTGCAGCGAAAGTCAAACTAAGATACCAACTGTGCCATCTGCTTTCTTCACAGGCACCCCTTGTCTCCCCAAACCCCAAACTGTCTTGAAAAGGGGGAAAAAAAAAAAAAGGAAAAATTATTAGGGATGTGTTAACTTGGATTAATCTTTTATTAACTACTATCATTACTGCTTCACATTAAAATAAATCCACCTCAGTCTCCTTCCATGAATCATACAGGTGTAAGGTCACATATTCATAGATGCTTCTCTGGAGGCTACAGCTTCATTAACACCCCCTCCATCTTCCCCCCCCAAAAAAACCCTCTTCAAAGTCGAGCTGGACAAACCCTCACCTCTTTAGCACGGCTTGTTGCTTTTTTTTTTTTATTTTAGTTATTGTTGTTATGTTTTTTTTGTGGTGTGTTTGGGGGTTTTTTTCTTCGGGGTGTGTGTGTGTGTGTTAGTTTTAGGCTTTTTTTTTCTGTTTATTAGTTTTTTCCTTACGAAGCAAGATCTTCAGTGAGACGGCACCGAGGTATCGAAAAGGTAAGCAATTTATTTTTGTCGGTTTTATTTCATGGTCGTTAAAAGCATAGGTATTTTTTCCCTCTGTGCTAACAGCAAAAGTGAAAAAAAAACCCCAATCCCGAGTTTCCAGACATCCAAACCAATGGGCACAAGTCCAACGTGACCGGTTACAGACGGTCACACT
>NW_009941426.1:662-871 GCF_000696875.1 Nestor notabilis | reverse complement strand
TAAAGCATTGTTGCCTGGTTCTTAGTTTTTCGCAACATGCACCAAAGAACAGAAAAGACCATAAGGAAAAGCTCTTGGGTTTTTTTTCTGGTGTTTACGCAGCGCCGGTAGAGAGGAGACTGAGAGGTCTGGGAGGCAGGCAGCTGTAAGCACACCTTCCCTGGGATGCCTGCCGAATGGCTTGGTTTGCTTGTCTTTGTTTCCCAGTG
>NW_009941426.1:0-548 GCF_000696875.1 Nestor notabilis | reverse complement strand
AGTGCTTTATGAAGCAGAATTGTAAAGATAGTTTGGTTTTTTCCCCTCAGCTTCTCCCTTTTAAAAAGTAAGTGTTAGGCCCCCTTTATGCCCTTGTCGCTGTCAAGAAGCTAGAGGCTCTGCAGGAAGCAAACCAGAAGCTAGTGTTTGGTAACAGCTCTTTGCTGCTTCTTTCTTTTCCCATTTAGTTTTCTGGGGAAAAAACCTGAGGAAGCCACTGTCCAAAGGGCAGTTCAGAAGGGAAGGAGCAGGAGATGGGGAGTGGAACAGAGGCAGAGCTAGGACCTCATATCCTCCCAGGTTTTTGTTGCAGAGGAAATGGACTAAATGGTGTAAAGAAGACCTGTTCCGCCCTCTAAGCTTCTTCACAGCAGTTTTTGGAGAGGCCGACTTCCCGAAGAGAAAAAAGTTAGGAGCAGAAGTTGTTGTGTTGTGTTTTCCCCTCACTGCACCCCTTCTCTGCTCCCTTCTCATCCCCAATTTGCCCTTGTGCCCTCTCGGGTCAGTACGAAGCAGCGGGCAAGAGAGTTTGGGAGCCTGAGACACAC
>NW_009941425.1:45946-65198 GCF_000696875.1 Nestor notabilis | reverse complement strand
GTGTTTCACTGCCCAGAGACACCCCAGGCGGGCGCCGGGTGAGCTCAGCGGGGAAGAGCCCCGCGGTGCTGCTAAAGGACACCCCGGAGCGCACGGTGTTCGCTGTTCCATGTGGGAATCGGTGGTGTCTCCGTGTGGCAGTCCCTGCAGCTGAGGAACTGCATCACCGTTCGCCTGGCGATGCGGGCGGTGTTGCAGTTTGGAAAGCGATCACCCGCGTTGCCGTAGTCACCCGCTGCACTCGTGGGAAGGGTGGCGTTTTGTTAGCTGGGAAGAGCCCAGCTCTGCCGGGGGCAGGGCCTCTGCCAGGTCCCATGCTGAGAGCTGGTGCTCCTTTGGGTGCGTAAGGCCGCTCGGCAGCCGGGTCAGGGAGCGGGTGTAGCTGCCGACCTACCTTGAGCTGGTTTTCCTCCTCAGCGTGCAGTAGTAATGCCCAGTGCTGATGGTGGGCATGCTCATGGGGTTCTCCTTGCAGGTGGCTCACTTACCTCTGTGCATGGAAAGGTATTTTCAGAGAAGACCAAGGGCTTGTGCATCTTCCACAGAACACCCTATAAACCAGCCAGACCCGGAGGGGATTTCGTTGGTTGAAATACCTAACCAACCCCTCGGAAGGGAACCTTTTTGGAGCAAAGTAAATGTGACTGCTGCTGTACACTGTACAGTATATAACGGTCCATGTTCTCATCCCTGCCTATTTGCTTAACTGCCTTTTATTTGTTAGACTGTGATAAGTAAAAGATAGAAATGCAGTAATTTAACATTGAACAGAAGAGGGCTTTTAAGGTGAGTGGAAGCCTCTATGAAAATAGAATTTCAATTATGTTTTTCTGTTGAAAAGAATTAATATCGAAGTAAATTTATATTACTGCTTACTTGGAATCCTTTTGCACTCAAGCTTTACAAGCATGCATATTGAAAAGAAAATTAATGTTAAGTCTCAGGACTGAAACACGATAATAGGGAATGTCAGTTGTGTTTTAGATTTCAAAATTTATGGTGCATATGATGTTGTTTAGTTTCTGTATTCAAGAAACTGAGTGGGTAATGTGATTATGTATAATTAATCACAAAGCCTGAATAGCACACCTGGGATTTGTGATAAATAGTTTATTCTTAAATGATCTGTAGCCCCAGAAATACTCAGCAGACACAACTGTAAATAACTGTGTAATGGATATTATGGAGATTTAGTGATCTGGTTTTAAGAAAGTGCATGAATAGAAAAAAGGGTTTCTCTAATACATTTTTAATGGCAATATTTCCATTTGGTTAAACTGCTATCATAAGGAGCTGGATTTTTTGTTGTTTGTTAGCCAATTCTAAGTATCTACCTTTAGTCTTTTACTTTTGGGAAATGTGCCCAGTAAGTAGTAAATGGGATATTTATAATAGGTGGGGAGAGGCAAATGTTCGAGAAAGATGGGAGGCTGAAAAAGTTCCAGATTTGTTAGGTGCACTGCTGGCCACAGTTGAAGCCTTTGAATTACATTTCCATTTAGCGGTTAGTGAGATAGATGTTATTAAAGAAATAGATACCTGTCATAAAGACTTCCTGTTGAGTTTTATGAATATCCTTTTAACAATAATCTGCTTTAACGTCTTCGGATGAGTTAGCAAGAATTTAGGGTTTTGAATGAATAAAGAAGGAGGAGTGTATGAGGAGAAGGAAAACCGTAGCTTTTGTTTGGCAGCCTTACCAAGTCAATTTTCTGAATCCCTAAGAAAATGTGCATTATCAAGTTATTTTTCAACCAACCAGGGCTCTTACCTTGATTTCTTCAAAATGCTGTCTTTGCTGGGTAAACGGTGCTGTGTCTTTGCTGTCACACTAGGGAGTGCCAATGTGACATGAACAAAGAGAATTAAGTACATGGCTTGGGACACTGAGATGGAGGGTGGCTGTGTGAGTGCATCAATTAGCACTGGAGGGATTTCGACTAAGAAGAACTAAGCTGTCTGTGCAGGCTGGTACAGAGACAAAAGAACAAAGAATAGACAAAACAGTGATTTTTGCCTTCTCCAAATCTCTGTGTAGTGATCTAAAGCCTACTGAGAAAAGGCTTGCTTGTCTTTGTGACATCTCATGGACATCAATGGAGAGCTCTGTGGAACTTAGTCTGAAAATCACTAGGCTACCTAGAGGAGTGGAGATTATGACCACCAGGGAGTGACAAAGGTGTTGGAACTAGATGATCTTAAGGTCCTTTCCAACCCTAACTATTCTGTGGTTCTATGATGAATTAAAAAGAAAACCAAAACCCAGCAGCTGGAGGTTTGGGATTCTTCTGAGGTAATGAAGTAGTTTACATTAATTATTGGCACTCTTTTTTAATGCCAATATTCCATTTTTGTTCAGTTGTTAGGAAGGAAGAAAACAGAAAAAGGAGCATTTTGGGAAAAGCAGGCAATGGTAAGGTGGGAAGACTAATTCTTACTCTTCTGTTGGCTCCAGATTAGCAATTCTCTAAGCTGACCAAGGATGATACAAGCTTGCTTTGCAGCGATGTTGATGCTCAGCCTTTTGCAGGAAGGCTAAATGGGAAACTGGGAATCTGCCTGTTCAACATGCAGACTTCAATTTTCAACGCTGTATAAATGAAAGAAGGAAACTCATCTTCTGAGTTTCATTTGGATGCCTTCACATTTCTGTGGCATGTTAGCTACTAAAATCACAGAAGTGGTTTCTAGTTCTCTCTGAGACTGAAACACATCCTAAAATTCTTTCTAAAAAATCCAGCTGCATTCTTGCATTCAAGTATTGTACTTAATAATGCATCAGCTGCACTGATTACTTACAGTCACTATAAACACTGTACGCAAAACGTAGGTGTACTGTACCAGATGGGATTGCTTACACATGCACAAAGGCATCATCATTCTCAAACATGGTATTTGTTCCCAAGATCGATATCAATTTTCTTAGCAGCCAAGCTAGCAAGTGACATGCCTTTGACCAAAACCAAAATCACACAATGAAAGAGGTGGTTTTGTTTACAAGTCATGAAGCCATTTAAAATGTGTAATTGGCCAAAAATCACAAGGAGAGTATTAAGCAACTTACTCTTACTAGGCTGCAGTCATTTTGAAGCTTGGCAGCTTCAGAAGCCAGAGGGGCAGAGAGACCTATTGCTGGGAGGTAGCAAAGCTATGATCACTGGCCCATAATGTGTGCTCATAGCCAGCAGGGCAGGAAACCCAAGCTGAAGGTCACGTTTTATAAGTCATCACAAATCTGTCTGCTTGGACCTCTAACAGGTAGAAAAAAGAAATGTGAGGCTTATTATTTTCAGAAACATTAGTTTGAGTTACTGGTCCTGTCGTTAAGACTGTGATTTCCTCTTAAAAGAATATTTTTAGGCTGCAGGTGTGCGTCTGTTCATTTGGCTTCCTTTTTGCTTTCACAAGATCTTTCAGCTCCTTTTTTCCTTATTTCTCTTTCTAATATTCAAGACTTTTAGATAAGGTGCAGGGTTTTTTTTTTAAATGCCCTAGAACATGCCAGCTAAAGAAGAAAATCTCATTGCTTCTCTTTCAGTAGTTTTGAGCTAATTAAAGTCACCCATCAAAATCTATTGCTGCTGGCAGTTTCTGCAAAGACAGCTTGCATGACGCCTGGACTGTGAAAGAAGCTTCTCAGACTTGGCCTTTGCCAAGGAGTAGCTCAGGTTTGGAGGCCTTGAAAGACTTGGTTCTTTCTGTGGCACACATCAGGGACGTGGAGCCAAACTCCTTATAGCTTATGACTTCAGAGTAAGTGCGCTGACCCCATTTCTTCAAACAAATTGTAGCAAGGGGCAGGTGAGCATCTTCTCTTGGAAAGTGTTTCCCAGAGGCATTTCTGTCCTGATAACCGTCAGCAGCTCTTCTGTGCTCCTGCTTCACAGCAGCTGCATTGTCCCTGGCTTCTGTTCTTTCCCCATTCCTTGAAGAAACCCCTGCCCAGCCTGTTTTCTGAGTCCACGTAGTCCAAGCACAAGGTGTTGCCTGAAGAAATATAGGTCATTTCATCTGATTAATTTATCTATCTGTGATTTACAGTTGCTTAACAGGGATAAATCTAGTTTTCTCAGCTCCCACTTGGGAGAGAGTTTGTAATAAAGTGCTGTTTGAAATCACAGCCCTTGCATGCATTTAGTCTGTACTCGGGAAGGATAAGCCAACAGAAGCAATGACACTTACATTGGGTAAATCACAGGGTTTTCCTGATACTGCTATCCATTCTGGTGCATAAACTCCCCCACAATCTATATGGAATGTTAAAAAAATCATCTGTCATTTTAGTAATAAGCACAGGTTAGTTGCAGTTTGTGTTTGGATACCTATGAGACTGCATCAATCACACAGTGAAATGGAGTGCAGAGATGACAGATGATGCCACTTATTTGGACTAAGGAAAACAGAAGGACTATTTGTACCTTCTTCTCTGGCTTTGCCTCAGGGAGGGGGTTTGGGGAGGGTGTGGATTTCTTAAAGGATGACAAAATGATATGTCCAAAGATGGAATAAACTTTCATATGGGAGCTTTGAATTAAGTCTCTCGACCAGTTATGAGAGTTGTACCTGGGCTCCTGTCCTGTGCCTTACCCTCCCCTGCTTCCCAAAGAAATAGGTTAAAGATTCAGGTGTATAACACTGAATGGGACAGTGGTTCTTGGGAGCTTTCCACAGCCTCAAATTTTTGTCTGTGTGTGTGACCTCTGTTAGAGAGCCTTTAGTATCTGTTTGGTCATGAAGACATATGAAGATACGGGAAAAAACATATGGCCTGGGCTAGGGCCTAATGATTAATGTACAAATTCATGTCCCATCCGTAGCCCACAAATACCTGTTAGCATATGCATGTATGGCTGCTCACCAGTGGTTTCAGAGGGAGCTCAGCTTTTTCTTTGGTCTGCTTCTGCTGGACATGTGTTTCCTGACTGATGCCTGACATCAGCCTTCCAGAGGGATTTGTCCAGGAAGACCAGAGCAGACTTTGCTGTCGAAGACAGACTGGTAAGCAGTGTCAGACTGCAAGGATTGCATTCTCTCCCTTCTGATCACTTTGACCCAATACCACCCACAGTAAAACTAGAATAGAAATGCAGTCAGGAGAAGGAAACAGATAGCATTGACTGAGGCTGAGTTTAAAATCTTTTATTTTTCAGCTTTGCCAAACAGATAATGGAATCTGAAGTTGATTTGCTAAAATGTTTTGAAGTGGATACCACCCCTGCCTGAGACAAAAGAGGACCTCAGTGGCAGCAGGGACCCTTAGGCTATGGCAGCAGTTCAAAAGAACACTTTTAATTTTGTATGCAACAATGTAAACTTCAAAAATAGTAAACTATAACCTTTCCCCCCCACTTTTTACATAGCATGTGGTCTATCACAGATAGAAATTTAATGGCGAACCAAAATCGCGTAAGTAAACATCCTGGTGCTTACAAGTTTCATAAAAAGTGTTACATTTGATGTAAATATCTTACATTTTTACTCTTGACACTCACAATTATGGAGTAAAAGCAACTGGTGATTCACCCCCTTAGTCCGTGCTCTCAGACTGTACGTCAGCAACCACGCTCCTGCCAGCCCCTTCGATCGTTTTTGGTCAGCTTGTCCCACACATGACCAAGACTTCCCCTTCCTCACACTGGTGTTAATAAGCGCAGCTTCACACAGGGGTAAACCCTGTGCAAGTGAGAAAAGAACCAGGTCTGCTGCACGCAAACTTGTGTGCTCCCACAGAAGCCACGGCGTGTATGGGGTGCACGTCCTGATGTCAGTGGGAATTTGCAGTCCCCCGGGGCTGCAAGCCTGAGCCCTGCCATTGCAAATGCCTCGTGGCAGGACCTGGTTCTGCGTGGATAAAGACAAGAGTTCTGTAGAAGGCACTGGATTTCTCTTGCATGATTTTAAACGTGGACTACAGTCATGTGCAGAATAAGGAGATTTGGGCTCTAGACTGCTTTCTTTCTAGCGCTTTAGTGCAAGCATTTTTAGCACTTAAATTTTCTCCTGACTGCAGCGCAATATGCGCTCACCTACATAGAGTGATTTCCAAACCTCCTTCCTTCCTTCCAATCTTCCCCCCATCTTCCCATCCCCAGAAAGTTTCCCTTTTATTTTCCTTGAAAACTTTCAGAGTACAGCTCTGGTCAAAAATAAAACGTGTGATGTAGCATAGCATTTGTTTCTTTTAAATCACAGTGTGCAATGCATCATTCGGTACCTAATGTTCAAAATGTCTGCCCTGCATTTCATGAAAATCATTCTTTAAAATAACCTATGCAAATATATTTTGACTATATATTACATTCATTTAAAAAGAGAAGAGAGGTTCTTGGTTTGCAGGTTTTTTTTCAGTGTACTACTTAAGTGAAAGGTCTGATGTGAAAAAGGTACAAGCAAACTGGACATGCCAAGATTCAATGCCTTAGATGGTGATCATATCAAAACTGTACAGGTATGTACACCATGTTGGACAGGTGTGCTTCTTCCCAAGAAAAGAAAGACCTTTGCATCATCATAGATAAGGTTAACCACAAAGTTTTGTTAAAAAGAGCATTTAATGAGCAAAGGATGACATGGAGGGACGAGTTCTCCGGCTTTTGTTAGGCAGTCCTGAAGCAATGTCTCCATTCCCTTCGGGGATCTCTTCCTTCTTCCGGACCTTGAGACGTGTGAGGAGCTTTATTACCCAGACGTCCCACTCCTCTGGCAAGAGCAACAGGAGAAAGCCCAGGCCAATAATGATAATGGCAATCACCCGGACACTGTTGAAGACAATTTCACTCGTGTAGTGATCAACAACTGTGTGGGACATTGAATGGCTGTTATTACATGGGACAAAGCATTAGGGCAGTATCCCTATCCCTCCCCCTCACTTCCCCAGCTCTGGAGGCTGGCTGCAGCAGGAGAACATGGCCATGGAGGCGATGGTGTCAGGGACACTACCCTTCCTGCTGGTTTGGCACACAGCAGAGTACAGCCCCCTTCAGAGCCGGCAGAGCTGGCCCATGGGCTAGCATGCAAAAGGGCACAATGCCTGGAGCTGCAGTCGTTGTCTGCAGTGGCATCTTCTCCCGTGCTCACTGACAGCACTGGAACTCCCACTGAGCTCTGGGCACATGGAGAAAGGGACATTTCCCTTCCCCAGCACAGCAGCTCCTTCACATTGATTTTTCTTCTCACCCTGACAGCTCTGCTGAGTAAGAAACCCTGTAGACACCGAGCCCTGCACACGATCTGTGGGATCACACAGCGTGGTACCGAAGCCAGTGGTGCCCAGCTCTGCATGCCTGAAGTCAGCATCAAAGCTGGGAGCTGCTGCCTGCACTGTGGCACCAGTTCCACCAGGCTGGTTTTGGGAGAGGTAGCTCTGGTTTGTGCCAGGGTTGCCTGTGCACTCCCCTGCTCAGCACTCTCAGGCTCCACAGTCTCTTGGCTTTCACTAAATTTCAGAAAACAGTCAGTGGAATGTACCAGGCCATGCCCAAAATTGAATTGTCCAGAGCTCTTATAAACACCTGCAATGTTGGTTGCCAAGGCAAGCAGAATTACTAGTACATGTTTGCTTTAAAATATAAGCAATTTTATTTGTTTCAATTTAGTTTTAAGCCTGCCCTGAAGAAATCACTAAGAATTGATTTCTGTGTCATTCATGAGTTTTCGTCCCAGCCCTGAGATGGATGACTTCAAACCTACTTTGTTTTTCAGTAGCCAGGCTTCTTCGGACAGTAATTTAAAAAGCAATTTTAGAGATTATGAATATTCATATACTGTTATACAACATGTTTAACACATAAAGAATGCACTTTTAATGAAGGCTATCTCCATAAAGTCTTTGAGAGAAGATGCAAAACATGTTTAATAAAGCTATTTGATTTTATCCCCGCTGTGCATTTCAAAGGCCAGAGATTTAATTTATTCATTAAGATGCAAAAGACAGAAATTCTTACCTGCATTCACTGGGACACTCAGCACAATTCCGAGAGAAATCAAGGTGGGGTAGGTAATAGCAATCCCAAAATTTAGTAGAATATTGAATGCTGAAGAAGGAAAGAAAAACACTTTTTACTACAGTGAAGCTAGGCAGAGGGAATGTTACTTGAAACACGCTTTGTTGCTCCCTCTCTATGTTGTTCAGTTAGAAGGCACATTAACTTCTATGGTTATTCCTGGAAGATACCTGTGGGCAGATGTGTGTCTACCTGAGACACTGCTGTTTCTGGGGAACTCTATATCCCACTGGAGTCTAGTGTCTGGATCAGGGTGAGGTTTGGCAACAACCCATCTCTCAGCATAATGTGGAGTAGTTCCCACTCTGTAGCAACCCTCTTTGTGCTGCTGAAAGTCTGAGCACATTTCATCTGTGAGATTTCAGCCAGTTGCTTTTTCTTTTTCGTAGAAAAGTGGCCTCCAGCTGCAGGCGAAAGCTGCTGTAAATCTAACCTTCTTCCAAACAGGAACTTAATAAATATGATTTTGTACAATGAAATTAAAACATCATTACAACTGAATAATTAATGGAGTATCACTCCATTGTAATACCGTACACTGTTCATGGAGTGCCTCATGAAAATATAATAATTGCTTTGGGCCAAATTTACTCTTGTTTTAAGGCAATTAGCTTCAGCAAAGTCAGGACAGCCTTGCCAATACTGACCATGTCAGGAGCTGGGGCTGACTCTCTTCTAGTAGTACCTATACATCACACAGCCCAGTGATCTCTTGCCAGTTGCTGCACTACTTGCTTACAGAAACCTTCCATTTAAATCCACTGAAAAGTAAACTGGAGGTACTTGAAGTGCCAAGCATTGTGACTGTTCTGGGTAAGAGGAGCTGGGACTCAAGATAGGGATGGAAAGGGCTATTTCTAATAGAAACCAATGGAACATTTTAGGAGATGTGATGCCATCATCCTGTGTAGTGAGCAACTGTGGCAGCATAGTCCACACCTCTAGTCTGGCAGCGAACAGTATCACACTTCTCATGACCATGAATCACTAAAGCTTAGATTTGGCATCCTTCCCAAGCTGGGCTCTCTCGGTTGCACAACAGTGGCAGCAGAAGAGAGGAGAGCCGCCCACCCAATTCCCATCAGTGATGTGCAGTGCTACCTTTTCAAAACTTTCCTGCTCTTTAGGAATAGCAATTAGCCATCACTGAAGTCAGCAGAGGCTCTGGAGGTCAAGGCAAGGCCTTGGCTTGCCTGACCTAACCTGCTTGCTCGAGGGATGGTGATGAGCTCAAGGTAATGCCCTGCCAGCAGGGATGCTTCCCATCACAGCCAGGGCAAGTCTCGCTGTCTCTCTGAAGCAGAGTTCATGAGTAGGAGTTAGGACAAGCTTAACAGTTTACTCACACATCACCTTCTAATGAGGGCCACAATATTTTGGCCTGGTAATAACAGCAGAAGTGGGGTCTACATTGCCACCTAGGAAGGGACCCTCTGCATGAATTCTCAAGCTAATAATTGGGTTGAGAAGAATGGAAAACAGCTCCAGCATATCAGAGGTCTGCAGCTTCCACCAGCAGCCAGTTTTGTGCACCCTCCTCCACCCTGAGCAGTGTGAAAGCCCCCCTTCTACTCACTCAATAAGAGAATTGAAAATCCGCAGAGGTTTCCCCAAGGAACGATGTCAAAAGAGCTCCAGTACTCCACTTTGGTAAAATAAAGGATGACAGGAATACAGGTAACGAAGAGGACATTGAAGACAGCTAACACAGACAGGAATAAGGCAGCTTCTCCAAATTTAGCACTGCCCAAAAGAAGTTTGAATAAAACCTACAAGAGGAAAACACATGGATTTAACTCTCTTGCACCACTCCTCTGGAGGGCTGGTTGGTGTCTTGTCTCCCATGGCTCCCAGCATCCTGGCTCGCTGGACTGTGCTTGGGGCCAATGGGCAGGTGTCAGTCAGCACCTATGTGGTGATGCTTGCCAGACACAGCTGCTCGTGAAGCTGTGACTTGCAGCTTGTGTGCCCCAGCCTCCTCCCTGCTGGGACCCACCTAGAACACAGGAAGGGGCAGCTGCCGAAGAAGCCCATGCAAGATGGGGCCTCAGCTCCTTTGGTCCTCTGGAAAAACTGACATTAAACCCAGAAGACTTGGTGGAGCAGGGCAGGTGGAGAAGAGGAAGCAACCTGTGTGATCTCCCTGCATGAGACATCACTGGTCCAGGCCTTGAGCTGCCACCTGAGGAGCGCTGCAGTGCTGAGCAAGCAAAGTCCAAGCTGCCTGGCTGTCCTCCTGCCTTGCCCTGCTGTGCACCATGGCCTGCCCACAAGCACTGCTGTCCCTGCTTCCCAACGCATGCTTACGCTGCCAGACCGCTTTCTCCCTGGGAGCTTGTTCCCCGAAGGCAGACAGTACAGCAGCAGCCCCACAGTCTGGAGCACAGCTGCAGCCTAATGAGACCACAGGGAGGGATTTAAAAGCTTTGGTTTGTTAATGGGAGAAGGGATAAAGAGAGAGAGGAAATGAGGGATGTGAGTGGCCCATTGAAGGAGTCCCTGCAGAGAGATCTGGTCTGGTGTCTACATCAGTTTCCCACCACAGAACTGCAGAGGATCCAGCAGAACCCATGGGCTCTGGGTACAGCTCTCCTCTGCCACAGGCTGTAAACTAGTAGAGCTGATGGATTCTGACTTACTGGTTTGTGCTGGGATGGCAGGCCCCTCACCAGTGCCAGCTGTCTCTTCCCTGTGCCTACCCAGAGCCCCACAGGCAAGTCTGCAGGGCTGCTATGCTCATGGAGCTGCTGTCTGCTCCCACCGCCTCGCAGCTCTCACTGCCAGTGCAGCTGCAGTGCCACTCTGCATAAGGGATTACTTCTCGTGTGCCACCTGAGGATGGCTTGTTGCCCCGGCAGGGCCTGCAGCCGGCACAGGAAGGCTGAACTCTGTGTCTGGGGTAGGAGGGCAGGTGGAGGTGGCTCTGGTACATGTGGTGCAGCTTGTCTGCCTGCAGAGCTGCCTGCGTGCTGTGGCACAACTCATGGAAACTGAGCCAGGCTGCGGGAAGCAAGAGCAGAGTGGCACCCATTGCAGAACAAGCTGCACAGCTCCATCTGTCCTTGCACGCAGGGTGCACTGCAGTGTATCACCCTGACAGCACTGCCACCGTCATCTCCCCGTGCACGGGCTCTGGTGGAGCAGCCCTGAGACCCCCATCCCTGCAAGGTGCAGCGCTGCCATAGAAGGGGCAGAGCTAGGCTCTAGCCTTGAATAACCCTGCCTGCCTGCAGGTGACTCTAGAGCCATGGTTTTTCTTTGGGTCTGGAGAGCCACATCTCTCTTCTTGCAAGGAAATGGCCTTTTAGGGGAAAGAGCTGTATGGCACTTCATGTCCTCCCTTATGTAAGACATAGGCTGATCTGGAAAAGGGAGCAGAAAGCATAGCAGGACAGAGCTGAGGGACATGGACAGATGCTTCTCAGTTCGGTGAGCCTCCCCGGATTGCTCGTGTTCAGAGTGCAGAGCTTGCCTGGCCAATTTCTGGTGCAGGACTGGTGCAGTGCAATTCATTAGGCCATACAGAGTCATCTACACCTCATCCTAGTCTACACATCCGAGCTAGGGTGGGTGACCTACACCCTACAAGTCCTTATTCCTCTCTGAACTGTGACTTGGGGTGCCATGAGCAGCACAGAGGCAAATGCACATAATGTGTCTCAGGCTACATGAAACAGGTCTCTGCGAGCAGAGAAAGGCACATGTTACCTTGCACACCATGCAGCTTACCCTGCTGGTCAGGATGAGACCTTGATTCATAGGCATGTGCTCTGGATTTTAAGCACGTGATTATTTCCACAATAAGCAATACTTCAAGCCCAATGTAGCCTACATATGCCACTGAAGGAGGACTGGCTAGGGGAGGTAACAAAGTGACTTGGAAAAGCAGCTAAATCTCTGCAGGGCACTTCCAGGGTGAGTGATTAAATCCAGCACCTGTGGAAAAGCAGCCTCATTTCTCAAGAAGGCAGGGCAGCTCTAAGTTCTCCTGTGGGCACTGGACAAGACTGGTCCCAGGAAACAGGAGTTCTTATCCTAAGTGAATACCTGAATGCAGTGTTGTAGTCAGTGTGCTTATGGCACAGCCCTTGAAAGAAGGGAACGTGGCACTGAACTGCATGGAGGTTTGCAAGTAAGACAGGAGCAGTTCAAGTGAGTGACAAAGGTGACAGTCATCTTGCAGGGTGTGGAGGGGAAGACCAAGGTGTGCTTACCTTGTAGAGAGCAGACATTGAGGCAGAGCCCACCACCAGGGCTATCCCAATAACCGAGTGGCTGTGAAACCCATCAGCGTACGTCATCATAACTATCCCTGCAATGGCAAATATAGCAGCCACGATCTAGTTGGAGACAAAGAAAGAAAGCAAGAAAGTGTTATCGACAAGCCCCAACACAGAAAAACAGGTGAGCAGCTTTAAATGAGAGGGCAGTACTGCATCACCTGCTTGTGTAGAAAACTAGTAGCAAGCCCAGGCTGATACCCATGATGCCAGTGCTGCCTCCCCTCTCTATTTCCCTGGCTGCAGAGAAGCTGCAGGCAGAGCTGTGAAGCAGTTCTGCCATGGGGCTGTGTGGCAGACCAGAACGCAGGGCCCAGTTTGTCTTGGGCTGAGCTGAAGGGGTATTTCATCTCTGTCATTGAACTTCTCATCAGTAGGTCCCTGCAGCCTGTGCGTGACAATAATACACAAGTAATAATTCCCTGGAGCTTGCAGAGAAGGCTTTGAGTGCTGTGGAGGCTTTGGAGGAAAAAGGTTTTTGAAATAAACAGGGGAATAAAACTCATGCAACTACTTTTCAGTTCATACACATCGTTTCAGAGAGGAGGTTTAGTCACCCAGCCGGGCCCTCAGCAATACCTGAAGGGGGTCGTTCAAAGAGAGATAACATAGATATAGGCTGAAGGGTCAGCAAGAGATCCCTGGCTTTTCTGGGACTGTCCTGCCAGATGCCTCAAGCCTCCCCAGGAAGTAATTCTGGAGTGAAAAGGGCTTTCTGCATTCTCTGTGCCTCATGGCTCTGCAGTGGTGCGAGGGATGCCCTGCTTATAAAACCACATGCCCATTGGCTGCACAGTCATGGTGATGCTACCAGGACTGGGATAAGTGAGTCTATTTTGACCTGTAGCTGGGTCAGTGCCAGGCAACTGTCCCCTCTCCCACAGCCAGACTGGGGTTTTAAGCCCTATCCCCAGGCTATGCTGCCTACAAACGCTGCAGCTGCTCTGCAGTGGAAATTTAATGAACATTAATGAGCATTAATGAACTGCAGAATGAAAAGCATCCAGTTTTGCTTTTAATGTCAGGGGCTGACTGACTTCAGAGCACCTCCCAGGAGGCTGGGTCTCTGCCTGGTTGGAAAGGAAGACTATCGTTTGGGCTTTGCTAGTATTTATTTCCAAGTCCCACTGGCAGGTGTGCTTGCCTATATGATATGTACACAGGGGTACTTCCCAGTGATGCCTCTCGGATCCTGAGCTGGTTTACTTACTGTAGCATGGAGGGAAACACCAAAGTCAAAGATCAAAGCAAATAACTGCAGTCTGCAAACAGTTTTGCTGGGGCAGAGGTCCTTGCCTCTTCTATTGAGCATGTCACAAGTGTCAGATGAGTCTTGGCCTCACCTCTCATCCTGCCTGTTGACATGCCAAGCATGTCACATCATACACTTTCTCTGGAAGCCTTTCAGCCTGTCTATCAAGCACACCATCAGCGGCGGTGACAGGCTGCTTGCACTGCAGCTGGCAGCTGCCAGCCTGTCGTTACCTGAAAATGCCTCAGCACCACAGGCCTTGCAGAGACAACGCTTCAGGCACACACGGCTTCATTGCATGTGTGTCCTCTCTGAAAGCAATGCAACAGCTCACAGCCCAGTTGGACCATTGCTGTGGGCACAGTGAAGGGAAAGGAGGAGAAGTGCAAGGGGGAGAGGTAGGCACTTACAAGTGCCTGAGTGGTGAGGATGGGATTTTGTAGCTTGCTCTTACATTTAAATTCCAGCCAAACTGTGATTTAAGTGCCAGCTGCACTTTTGAATGCCAAGTGGGATATTTGTACATGCCTAAACCCCACTGAGCTGCTGCCTTTCTCACCTGGCTTCTCCTCCAGCAGGTGTGAACAGGGACACCCAAATGTGCCATCACAGCTTTGCTGTGGCACCATCCATCCTGCATTGCTGCCACGGGATGGAGCGGGAGTGTGGGATGGCGCTAGCTGCAGGGCAAGGCACCGTCCCCCCTGCAGCCTCATCTGCCAAATACCCTCCCAAAATCTGTTTCCAAAAGGGTCAGCAGCTCTGACTCAGCATGGCCCCGAGGCACCAGGAGCATTGGCACTGGGCTGTGTTCTGGCCTGCAGTCCCTAAGTCACCGTAGGAGAAGCCCCAGCACCCATCCTTCCTCCTGGTTGCCAATCCCAGAAAGCAAGCTTTGTTCTGGAGTTCATCCTGCAGCTATCCCTCAGCATGCCAGGCAGTGCCACTCTCGCTGCCGCTACCTGTTCACATGGGCTGTACAGAAAAGTGGTAAGAGGGAAGAAAAAGCATCTCTCCAAGAAAGTCCACATTATGTCCCTCCACAGACAGCAGTGTCCCCAGCACTCCCACTGTGCCACATGAATCTAGGCAGCAGGGCTGCTTTGCTGCCCCATGCCCTCTCAGTCCCTAGGGCAAGTGCCTCACGCGCATTTTGCTACAGGTTAGGGTGCCACATCTGCCCACGAGCATACAGCCCATTCTGCCTGCGAGCCCCTTCCTCCTGCACCCAGGTCCCTTGCTGACCCGTCACCTGGGAAGGAGGCAGCCGTGTTCCTCGTTGGGAACAGAGGTGGCTTCTCACCCCTCACCAGAGCCGGGTGCCATGAAATTCCCCCTTCAGCTCAGCCCGAGACACTGGGCCCTGAGGTCTGGTCTGCCACACACCCCCGTGGCATCACATGGCCCCTACTGCCCTGGCCCCTGTTCTGGGTCTCAGCTTCACTGCTGCTCTCCCGAGGCAGCAGTGATAAGAAATGAAGGACAGCTGGACATGGCCAAGACCACCACTCAGATCTGCTTCCCTGCTCCTTCCACTCCTCCTGCCTCAGGGATCCAGAGCAGGATCCATCCCCCAGTGAGTGTCACCTGCCATGGCACAAGACTTTGCCTAGCCGGGAAGCTGCCAGAGAGCCCCGACCACTCCAGCTCTTCACATGTACCCATGCTCCCAGGAGAGCACAAGAAGCATCTCTGTTCCAGCGCGTGTCTGCCGGTGTGGGTATCCCCATGCACAGGCTGGCTTCTTTCCCCCCGAGACCACAGCCGTATCCAGTGGTCAGAGATGGCACGTACGGACCATGGAGCATGCTGCACATGCAGGACAACAGTGGTCAGCCCTGACACACCTCCTCTCCTGGCGTCCCACCAGCACTGCAGCAGACAGTGCCACAAGAGAGCTGAAGACCACGTCCAGCTGTGGTACCAGTGACACTCCCCTGCCTCTGGGATCATTTCAGTACACCCTGGCTTCTATACTCAACCCCCTCAGTTAGTTAGTTTGTTTTCAGGGCACCGCTACCTGCGCGGGGGGTGGGCAGGCACAGACACCATCTGGCCAGGTCGGGGTTTTGGCAGGTACATTTTGCAATGATTCCCCGGGCAGCCTCTTGGCTGCCACCACCGCAAGGCCAGCCAAGCCCTCCTGCTGGAGAGCAGCACTTCCTGAAGAGTTAACTCCCGGTTCCTCCGCACAGGGAGGGCTAACAGCCTCTTCTGAGCTCTGAGAACATTGCCTGGGTGGGCGAGCAGAGAGCTGCTCAAACGGTGGGCAGGAAACAGGTATTATTCCTGTTACTGTTGTTAGTAAGTGCCTGCTGGTGCAGTGAGGCAGGAGGGACACACTGGCGTCTTTTCCTTGTACTTACTCCTGGAAGGCCCCCCTTGTCCGGGGGTGATGTGTTACCCCCGCTCCCGGCCCTGCTGCCAGGGGACACGGCATGCTGAGGGCTGCCAGAATGGCTGCAGGATATGCAGGGAGCTCTGGGGGTTTCTGATAACACCCCCCCACCACACAGCTCCATTTCCACTGTGGAGCTGGCGCTCCTGTGGGGTGTAGGACTAAGGGTGTAAGGAAAGACTTGGGGTGTCACCAGCAGAGCAGCCCCAGGGAAGCAGGCTCCCTGCCTTGCTGCCTGCCATGCCACCTGGCCCCGCACCCACAGCAGCTGGCCACATGCAAGCCCCATGTCTTGGTGTTACATCGATCCTCCACCAGCGATGCACACACACATTTTGGCCATGGGTGGGCAAGGGCAGCCCAGCTGCTGCCGACTGACATGGGTGCAAAGGATAGCCATGCCACCCTGCAAGCCTGCTGTGAAGTTAGAAACCACTAGGTCTGGTCTAATAGCCTGGGAATAGTCACTCGGAAGAGGGTGGGCAAAGGCTGATGCACATCCACAGCAACACGGAGATAGCAGCTGTCCTTTTGTGCCATGTCTGGAGCAAGTTTCCTCTTTCCTGAAGGAAAATGCTCAAAGGCACCAGTCTGGGTGACACGGGGTCTCCAGGAGCTCATGGGTGCCTGGGCAGGCTGCAGGGAAGGATGTGTTCCTGCTCTGCAAGGGTTTCTGTGCGTGCCTGGCTGTCCGCATGGTGTGCTGTTTGACTTGGCCAGCGGGAGGGAAAGGGGAAAGGAAAGGCAGAAGGGTGAGGAGGAAGAGAGACAGAGATAAGGAGTCACTTACCCTCACTCCCATGAACCTGTCCCTCAGAACGATCCATGAAAGCAAGAACACAAAAGCTTTGTTGCAGCAGAACAACACGGAGACATCCGTAGTGTTTATTTTCTTTATTGCATGTAAGTAAAGGTAGTTTGTGAGTGTCCAAAGAACACCAAAGGGTGCTGCCTTGGTAAAAAACACCTTCAAAGTCAAGCCATTGTCTCCAAAAAATCGGCAGCACTCCCTAAGACAAGGAGAGAAAGGCAGTATTATTACACAAACCAGTCACAGTCTGCAGCAAATACATGGGTTCCCTTTCTTACTAGCCGCCTTCTCCTTTGGGGAAAGAGGTGTACCTACCTTACAAAGGAGAAGGAAAACAAGTTTCAGCTTCTGCTGCAAAACCTGGCATCTGCACAGGGTATGAACACACCAGGGCTGCAAATACGGGAGAGACAGCAATGAAAGGGCAAGGGGAGAGGTGAAGCCAGGAGGTGAAATCTCACTCTTGCCATGAGGACCTTCAAAGTGGACACCTTGAAACAGTGTGGGGTCATCCTCCTCCTTTCCACCCTGTGGGCACCTGGATGCCAAAGGGCCAGGGCTAGCAGCGAAGCCCCTTGCTCCCATCTCCTGGTGCAGCCATGAGACACATGTGCCCATCCGTTTTCTGCTTTGCAGGGCTTGGAAGGAGACTGGTTTGAGGTTTTTCCACCCAAGGGATGAGACCTGGCTCAAGCCCCCGCTGCAGCAGCAGGGGCAGGAGCAGGAGGAGGCAGCCGGCAGCTGCCTGCTCCCGCTGGAGTGAGGACATGCACCAGGACATGGTATGGTGGCACCCCAGGACGTGCTGGGTCAGTTGGAGCAGCAGCATGGAGTCGGGAGCTCAGGTGTACAGTTAGGACTGTGGGTGCTGTGAATCCCAAGCAAAAGGCAGCCAGAGCAGGTACAGCCCTGGCGCATGGAAAGGAAACAAGAGTAGTTTATTTGTGTCCTGGAGGTGCTGGTGGCCAAAAGGGGGCAGGAGGTGATGGGCACAGCCTGGCATGGCTCTTCGGAGGCAGAGGTTCGGAGCTGGGCTGGGACTTGCATGGAACACCTGCCTGCATGCAACCTGCTTCTGCCGAGCTACAGAACTGGAGCTGCTGGCTGCACCGCCTGCATGGAAATTCAGTAATGTGAAGAAGAAACACAGAGATCTGTGAGGCGAAGGGTGCAGCCTGCAGAAGTCTGCAGGTGGCAGTCAGCAGTGGTGCCGTGCCCTGTGCTGGCTCTGCTTGCTTTCAAACCCGCAACCCTCCCGTGTCCCTGAAGTACTTCAGTGAAGTGTTTTGCAAAATCTGAGCAAAATTAAATGACGATGAAGCCAAATAGATTTTCATTGCTGCTTTGAATTTCAAGCTCTTTGCTTCCTGAGACTGGGCATGTAGGGCTCATTATTTGGAGTCTGGTTAAAGTATGATTTTGATCCACCTTCTCAAATGATGGGGCTGTATCAGGTGATTACCTAAAGAAACCAAAGACACCGGGGAGGGCTGCACTGCCAGGGTGTCACTGGCAGCCAGTCTAATGCTCCAAAGGTGAAAAATAAACCCAGGCACAGTTTAAATGAAATGACGTTAGGTAAGATGATAGGAGAGGGACAGGAAGGATGTAGTCAAACGAAAGGAATAAAATGGAATTTATGTTGGGATTCATTCTGGGAAAGAAAAGTTCCTCCTGCCAAAAACCTGTTCCCTACCCGTACAACTGGGTATCACAACTTCGTACACAGTAGAACGTGCTTTTACTGTACTGTGGACCTGACTCTTGTTTAGCAGATACCACCAGATCCATATGTTAGCACAGCCTGGCACTCACCCCATCTCTGAAGCATCCAGTGTACTACACTGGGGCCATGATGCCCCAAAGGACAACCTTGCCCTGGCCGGGATCAGGACCCCGAGCTGCATTTCTCCCTTTGGGACCCATACAACAAAGCTGCTTTTACTGTACTGTGGACCTGACTCTTGTTTAGCAGATACCACCAGATCCATATGTTAGCACAGCCTGGCACTCACCCCATCTCTGAAGCATCCAGTGTACTACACTGGGGCCATGATGCCCCAAAGGACAACCTTGCCCTGGCCGGGATCAGGACCCCGAGCTGCATTTCTCCCTTTGGGACCCATACAACAAAGCTGGGTTCAGCCAGATCCATATGTTAGCACAGCCTGGCACTCGCCCCACCCCTGAATCACCCAGTGTACTACACTGGGGCCATGAAGCCCCAAAGGACAACCTTGCCTTGCCATGGATCAGGACCCCTTTGGGACCCATACAATAAAGATGGGTTCAGCTGTTTTGGCTGGTTTCGCCAATTGTGAATTTCTTTTTGTAGGTTGGCTCCAGCTTCCAAAGGAGACCTCCTTATGGCAGAGGTTTTCCCATCCAGAATGAAGCTATAAGGGAGCTTTTCTCTGAGAACACCCGGAGCTGTGGAGGTGCTACCAGACATGCATCCACACACACACAGAGACCTGTTGACCAACATGGGTGCACTGCTGCACCATG